>NC_140595.1:616338620-616546120 GCF_964204655.1 Triturus cristatus
TTTTTAAGCAAAAGAGAAATGGAACTTTACCAACACACAGCCATGCTATTGGACATGACAAAGTGGTGTTTAAACAATAATCTCTTTCTGTTTGATAGGTTGTATTATAGACAGATCCAAGGTACAGCCATGGGTACCTGCTTCGCCCCCAGTTATGCTAATTTGCATATGGGCTGGTGGGAGGAGCAGGTACTCAGGCATCAACATCACCAAGAAATGTCAAACAACATCAAACTGTATACCAGATACATAGATGATATTTTTATTTTGTGGGAAGGTACTGAAGAATCTGCTATCAAATTTGCTACTGATTTAAACCAAAATGATCTAAACTTAAAATTCACATGCACTACCAGTAAAGAGATGATTCATTTTCTAGATTTAGAAATATACCACATGAATGAAAGGATAGAGACAAAAACATTTAGAAAATTAACATCAGGGAACTCCATACTACACGCTAGTAGTTTCCATCCGAATAAACTTATTCACAACATTCCATACGGTGAATGCTTGAGGATGAAAAGAAATTGTAGCTCTGTCACCTCTTTCAATCAAGCTAAGAAAGAACTCTTTACCAGACTTAGTCATAGAGGATATAATGAACCAATATTGACTAAAGCAGAGAACAAAAGTGCAAAAATTCAGAGAATAGAGTTACTGAAACCAGACAACAAGAAAACGTTAGAAGAGACAGGAGATTATCATAAAAAGACACCCCCCAGACTCATCACTGGTTACAATCTCTATCACAACAACCTAAGAAAAATACTGCTCAGACATTGGCCATCAGTACGAAATGATCCCGTAATAGGCGAGTTATGTAAAAAACCACCGCAAATTACATTTAGACGGGCCAAATCTATGCGCCAAGAACTTGTCTGTAACTCCCCTAGAGCGAGTGCCAAAACTGAATGGCTTAAACCGCAAAAAGGATTTTTCAAGTGCGCAAAATGTAAGGCATGCAAGTATGGGACTAACACCCGCAGCCTTACACTACCATTCAGGAACACTCCGTTTGAAATCCGCAGCTACTACACTTGTAAAACCGAGTTTGCGGTTTATGTCTTAAGGTGTACTTGCAATAAGTTTTACGTAGGTAGTACCATTCACCAAGTACACGTAAGAATATTGCAGCATCTTCGTGCCATTAACAAGGATGATCCAACTTATCCGGTGGCCCGACACATAAACACCATACACAATGGCAGAAGTGAAGACCTCTCATTCTTTGTAATAGACAACATCCCTAAAAACAACAGGGGAGGGAATAGATTGTTGTCTCTACGCAAATTGGAATCTAGATATATCATGTTACTAGACAGCAAAATCCCTACAGGATTGAACGCTGACGAAGCGTTAAGTGTACATCTGCAATAAGTATTGTACTTCATATCAAGTTAATTTAGAAAATTATGGGTTCTATTTCCTCTCTGTCTATCCTAAATCCACTCCACCTACACAGGTAGCACCTTAGGCAAGCAGATATCCGTTTCTTCCTTTTTGTTGTCTCTCAACCGATGTTAAAAGATCGACTAATGGAATCATATGTTATCACTACCCACTGGGGTCAAATTTATTTAACATAGTTGTATTCTTTGTAGTCGACTACATGCAGTTTAAATGTATGAGTATTACACTCGTATTTGATTTGTGTAAACTTTTTTCTTTTCTTGTTGACATAATGAAAGAAGAATTTTTTCTATGTCTATTACCAAACGGTTGTGTAACTATGGCAACAAAGGATTTAAATAATGTGGTAAATGTGCTGTACCTGTGTTCAGTGACCAAGGCGGCGAGTCCGTCGAAACGCGTTTGGCCATTTTGCTGTAAATAAATATTTTTCTTTGACGAATTTCCCACGGAGTCAGCGCCTCTTCATAAACAGCTTGAACTGGATTGTTGAATATATATATATATATATATATATTCATTCCATAGAAGCGGGTCATTTCGAGACCGAGCCCGTTGTCAGGTGGTGCACGGTGCCGGTAAGCCCGAAAACCGGCAATTTCAATTCATCCAATTCGCCAGTAATATGCACACTCGGAGTCACAGGTTTTTCAAATAGGCAGCAGTTTAATGTTCGTTACGCGTTTCGACCGTAGTCTTGTTCACACGTGTGAACAAGACTACGGTCGAAACGCGTAACGAACATTAAATTGCTGCCTATTTGAAAAACCTGTGACTCCGAGTGTGCATATTACTGGTGAATTGGATGAATATATATATATATATATATATATATATATATATATATATACCCCAACCAAACAAGTTTGCCTGTCAAGAAGGAAGCCCACAGCAGGTAGGTTGTGTAGCCCACAATTTTTATTTGAGCGAAATGCGAGGAAACGCTAGCTCTGCATCACCCAGTTGAAGTTCAGCCTGACGCGTTTCGTGGATGACCACTTTATCAAAGACACCGGACTCGGAGCGCTGATAGAAGGCAATTTGTCGGCACCATTAAATCTTCATAAGCACGCCCAGTGGGCGTGGCCGCTACTGTGGCATGATGGTAAACGTAGTGCTAAATATTTCTCCAGTGAGCTGCCATTGTATCAACCTTGAATTTGTCCAATAAAACCACAGTGGGTCGTGATGCACAGCTCGAGTCCCCGCAAATATCGGTGCTGCTTCAAACAACAGGCTCCTGCAGCCATAACAGCGGCGTCGGTTGACGTAACTGCTGGAGCGCTGGAAAAGCACCCGGGCCCCCTCCGCGGCTCAGGCCAGTCGCTAAATTCCAACCAAACAAGTTTGCCTGTCAAGAAGGAAGCCCACAGCAGGTAGGTTCTGTAGCCCACAATTTTTATTTGAGCGAAATGCGAGGAAACGCTAGCTCTGCATCACCCAGTTGAAGTCCAGCCTGACGCGTTTCGTGGATGACCACTTTATCAAAGACACCGGACTTGGAGCGCTGATAGAAGGAAATTTGTCGGCACCATTAAATCTTCATAAGCACGCCCAGTGGGCGTGGCCGCTACTGTGGCATGATGGTAAACGTAGTGCTAAATATTTCTCCAGTGAGCTGCCATTGTATCAACCTTGAATTTGTCCAATAAAACCACAGTGGGTCGTGATGCACAGCTCGAGTCCCCGCAAATATCGGTGTTGCTTCAAACAACAGGCTCCTGCAGCCATAACAGCGGCGTCGGTTGACGTAACTGCTGGAGCGCTGGAAAAGCACCCGGGCCCCCTCCGCGGCTCAGGCCAGCCGCTAAATTCCAACCAAACAAGTTTGCCTGTCAAGAAGGAAGCCCACTGCAGGTAGGTTCTGTTCTTGACAGGCAAACTTGTTTGATATATATATATATATATATATTACCTACTAGCCGTCGCCAGTAGGTAGTTATAGTTAGTACCTATTTTCCATAGGAAATCCGCAACATTCTATTCCCAATAAGTCTGGCGCCAGTTGACGAATCTTCGCAAAACTTTCCAAACTTTTGGCCAACTCCGGTCCGCTCCTATCCTGAAAGTTTTATGGTGATTCTATATATATATATATATATATATATATATATATATATATATTGCATCGATACCTTTCTACTGCTGCTAGAAAAAGAATTCCAGCCTCACCAACAGGTTCGTATTTCAGGCAATTGAAGATTTATTTGGCAAGTAAAAAAGAGGCGTTTTGACCTCACTCGGTCTTGTTTATATATATATTAACAGCAATCTTCCATTTGTAATAGAGAGATACTCAGACACTTCTGTATGCCAAAATATGCAATGTAATGACTTTTGAGACGTTTCAACATTACGCCTTGATCAGGAGTGAGCAAACTACTCCTCCCCTGCCCTGCCCTGTACTGAGAGCAGAGCAGCCCTGCCCACCCGCAGGCCCGCAAAGCAGCACAAGCATAAAATAAAAATAAGTGATAGTTGTTATGATTTTATGTTTTTGTTTCTTGCACTGCTTGACAGCAGTGGGGCAACGCTCCTCTGCCCATAGCGGAATAGCCGCCACTATATATAGTCATGTGATCAAGGGCAGGATCGCCCGAAACGCGTAATGGCAGAGCTGGCAATGAAATAAAATAACACTGCACAAGATACCTGGGTCCACGTTCGTTTTTCCTGGATGAGGGTGGAAGCTGAGAGCAAGTTGAGGAATATATATATATATATATATATATATATATATATATATATAGACAAAGGCTGGGATCAGCCAAACTGCATCAGTGATGGAGATTTAATAAAATAAAATCCTTTTATGACTTGCCTGGAGTGCCCACCTTTGCTCTTGTGTACAAGAGTTTTGAGGCACGTATATATATTTATGTATATGTATATATATATATATATATATATATATATATATATATATATATATATATATAAAATTCCACCACGCAATCTCCTCTAGAGCTCCGGAAGAAATAACAAAGCGGCACACCAGGGGACTTTAGACAATCATTTATTGTGCACCACGACGCGCTTCGGCATTAACCTTTTTCGAGTAATGATTTCCTGCAAATTTCTATAGAAATATTTTCTTTGGTTCATAAACAGTGAAGAAATACTATACGTGCTGCTTGATATGTTCATAATAAAACACATTGCATCTAAAATTGTCCCTTTCTCAAAATACTCAAAGTATACGTTGATACATTTTTAGCGTGATTTGGAATCAATGTGTGTTAGGTTTATAAATTATTTACCATACGCTATGATGACCTGAAATTATTGGCGCTTGTCTAAGGATTCCCGTTTCAATAAACAAATGGGTATCACATTTAATCAAGCAAGTCATAGTAGTTTGAAACCTAGTCCCGGTATAATCCCAATGTACCTTATGACAACATCGAGGCCTATGGCTCAGCTGTGACACAGGAACTAAAGTGATTTTGCTATCTATATCTTGGAATGCCCATGTGGCTACAAGTATGTAGGTAGCACAAAACTACAATTGAAACTTCATATCCTACAGCACTTACGTGCCATATCCAATAAGGATTATAATTATCCCACAGCCAGACACTTTGCAGAAAAACATGATGGTAACAATAAATTGCTACAATTCTATGGAATTGATAGAATAATGCCACATCCAAGGGGTGGAGACAGAGAGAAATCTCTTTGCATACTTGAGTCAAGATACATCATTGACCTCAATACTAAATACCCAAAGAAATTGAATAGTGGAGAGGAAATGGCAACCCACATAGGATTGTAATAAATTGGGAATTCAAGGCAGAACCTACAGTTCAACTTAATTTTAAATCACTATCACTGATTTTAAGTAGGGAATGCTGTAGCTAAATTGCCCAATGGAATGGCATCAGCAAAGATAACAGAGTTCTGTTTTTGCATATTATGCATGCCTGAGTTGGAGAGCCAGAATTTATATGGTTGTAAAGAAACTTAATGACTTCAGGGTTTTACTCATGAAGTCCTTTTCCTGAAATATAGGCATTTAGCCATACATTCTCACTGTGTAGATATTACTTCACTTACATGGTTAACATTTTTTCACTCTTTTTTGTATTTTCACTCATTTGTGGCACTTTATAATGCATTTTTCCAATTATGAAGTCATCAACACATGATTGAAGTAGGACGTATTGCCCATACATGTAAATTACTGGGACACACACAGGATACAAATTGTAGGACAAATTTAGCCATTGTAAAAATCTGGGCAGAAATTGAGAAAGGGGTACATTACCCTTGACTGTCTATTTCTATTTTTATCAGTGATTATCCATACATGAATATTGTTATAACATTGCGAAAATGAATTTTTGTTCAACAATGATTGTTGCTTAAAAGTTTGTGATTATTGTCTTATTATGGAATAATCCTAACGCAATGAATTGATATTAAGTAGGACAGCTCTTATTATATACTGATAAGTCATTAGATTTATATGCCAAAAATGTCCCATCCGCATTAGCAGGGAATCAGAATGGGCAATAGTACTGAAAATACCGTGTGTATTACTGGTTCGGCTCACAGCGAAAGTGCTGCTCACGTGCACATGTAAAAAAATTCTGAATGTGTTGTTCCGTACGCGTATAATTTGGTTAAAAATATGAATTCTACAAATTATGAAAGACAAGTGCAATAATCGCCAGATTTTGAATTAATTCTCAGTGTGTTTAATGCGATACAATTGCAGATGCATGTCATGCAAGGTACTCTTGTATATTGTGTATTTGATTTTCCTGTATTGTTTTGAATAACTTTATTCAAACGGGAATCCTTAGACAAGCACCAATAATTTCAGGTCATCATAGTGTATGGTAAATAATTTAGAAACCTAACACACATTGATTCCAAATCATGCTAAAAATGTATCAAAGTATACTTTGAGTATTTTGAGAAAGGGACAATTTTAGATGTGATGTGTTTTATTACAAACATATTAAGCAGCACGTATAGTATTTCTTCACTGTTTATGAATTAAATAATGTATTTCTACAGGAATTTGCAGTAAATCATTACTCGAAAAAGGTTAGCACCGAAAAGCGTCGTGGTGCGCAATAAATTATTGTTTAAAGTTCCCTGGTGTGCCGCTTTTTTATTTCTTCCGGAGCTCTGGAGGAGATTGCGTGGTGAGAAAATTAAGACGGCGGCTGCCGCCGTTGCAGGCACTGACACCGCTGCATGGCAAACTGTGAATAGCGGCAAACAAAGAGCAATATATATATATATAGATATATATATATATATCACTCCAACGGCCTGCTTCCCATCAAAACAGACTCCAGCATGCTTGGGTTAGCCATTTAGAGTTGTTTATTGCAACCACACACAACCAAGTAACGCGTTTCGACCGCCAAGTGGTCTTTGTCAAACCTGAGGTTGTAGCCATTTTCTTGTGTTTTTATATGCCAATAAAGTTTCAATAACCTTAAAGTGACAGTGCAATTCCTGTTTGGGGATAAAAACGACTTGCACCATGTGCAAAAACAGCATTGATATAAAGTGCATGATTGCTTTCTCTGCCTATAAAATATAGAAAAATATATTCATACACTAATACCATATATGACGATATCTCTTTCACATCGGCATTGTCAATCAAGGGCCAGTGCCCAACGTCACTTTGTGCTCCAAAGTCCACACCACGGGTCTATTCTTCTGCATTAAAGTGACTTGTGCAATCTCCCTTCACAGGATAAAGTGACTTTTACATTGTGCAAAGAGCTCAATCATAAAGTGCAGCAATCACATATTTTTCTTTTTCAACTTTTTCAAATATGTCGGACCAGTGTCCATTCGCCAGCTCTCTATTTTGACGAAGTTAAGTCACTTAAAAATAAAATGAAATAATGTGCAGTGAAAACTTAAAATGTGTAAATGGCAATTCATAATTATTCAATGGAGTAGTTAAAACATTATACTCAATTTTTTCTTTTCTCTTTAAACAATTTCTTATGCAGTTCACCATCCAAGCGTGATTCGAACCAATGCACCATCTGTATCCAGCTACACTTGACTACTTTGTTCTATTCAAAGATGTACATGTAAGTCTTCCTTTGTGTCATGGCCATTCGGAATCTTACTGTTGAAGCGTAAGATGTACCTTGACTCCAACTGCCTCAGGTACCTTTCCCTATTACCTCCTCTCAATCTCTGTGGTACTGTTAGACCTGTCAGCCCTTTGGGTGGTCCCTCCTCATCATTATTTATTTTGTCCCACTTTTGCCTCAAACCCTATTATAATTTTTCCTTTTTGGGAACCACCAGACTTTTTAGTGTTGATGCAGGGTCAGGGAGCCATTTTCCCTACCCCTGGAACTTCTGTCTGAGGGCCTGAGACACAAAATGGTGGCCACCCATTGTCACCTGTGACATCACCAGAACCCACTGGAGGTTTCCAGAACATTCTAGAACCCTGTGACAGAGGGAGGCAGTTTAGAATGTTGGGAGGCCATCTCAGAGTGGCAGTTGGCATCTGACTAGAGAGGAGAGAGGACCAGTTCAGAAGGAGGTCGGAGTAAGGCAGCAGGGGTGGAAACCAGTGCTTGGAGTGGGGTCCAGAAACCCACCCTTGATGCTAGTCCCTACTGACCAAGCCCAGCCTAGAGCCCTGTGTGGGACCAAGACCAGAAAAACCATCTTAAGGACCTAAATATTGTGAAGAGGCCTTAAAGAAGAAGACCAGCAAGCTCCTGACCTGTTTAGCGGTGTCCTCCTGGAGTCCTGACGTCGAGAAGCCTGGAGACCTGAGGCCTGAGGTGGAGAAGCGGCGCTGACAGAAAGCAGACGTCGTACCCGGAGCCGCCAGAGGTCGAGTGAGGGCGCCGACGAAGGTCGTGGAGAGACACCGGAGGTCGAGTAAGGAGTCACCTGAGGTCGAGGTGAAGCGCGCCGGAGGTCGGGAGTGGAGATCGCACTCCGGAGTCGCCGGAGATCGAGGTGAAGCGCGCCGGAGTCGCCGGAATCTGAGGTGAAGCGCGCCGGAGTTCGGGAGTGGAGGTCGCACTCCGGAGACACCCGGAAGCGGGGAGACCGTGACCCTGCGACGCCGGAAGGCGACATCGAGCCGGAGCAGCCCAGCGACATCGAGCCGAGGCCGCCCAGCGACATCGATCCGAAGCCGCCCAGCGACATCGAACCGGAGCCGCCCGGCGACGTCGACCCGGCGCCGAGCGGAGCCGATCATCGTGAAAAGGGCAGTAAGTGGTAGAAAGGGCATCGGAGGCCCTGTGGAGCCCTAAAAGACCATTCTAGGGGCTAGAGGGGTGTTAGAACCAGCCTGGGAGTGCCAGGGGTGAACTGAGACTGGTGCAGTGACCTCTGTGAGGGGTTGTGTATTTTGGGAGAACCAGATTCTTAGGTTACCCTTATTCTACCTCAGTTCAGGCCCAGCCTTGACCAATCTAGGTGGGACACCCCCCATGTCATCCAAATGACCACAAGCTGTATTTGGGCATAGTAAAACCAAACTACCTCAGGAAAGTGATGTGAACTGTAATTGTCATTAATTGTGTTATTTAAGTTATTGAAGGTGCTTTATTTATTGACTGTATTTATTGTCTGACTGTATTTATTCCTGCATTGTATTTATTGTCTGACAGTATTTATTAGCCATTTGTATTTATTGCACCCCTATTTATTCCGTGTTTATTTATGACCTGATCCTATTTATTGAAACCCCACTGTGGTATTATTTATTTGACCTGCTATTTTCAAGAAAAGTCTTATGGTACTCTATTTATTTTATGAACCCTGCAACTAAGAGAAAATAAGATAAAGACAAACTACTTTCTTTCATAATTTTTACGGTGTAGTGTCGTTTTTGGAACGGATGAACGCATGGTTATTGTGGGGGTGCGACGTACGCTTAACACGGTGCCTGACCCCCAACCGCTCGAGCCAAGCTACCATTGTGCTGGGAACCTGGTGACTGCTAACCCGGTTGCCCGGTTTCCAACAGGTACCTGGTCCAGCACAAAATACACAAATCTTCTACCTTGTTTGGCATTGTTCGAAATGCCGAGCCTCTGTATATGATTGATCCCTATTATTAATGGCTCGAGGTGCTGTAAAATACGTTGGTGAACCGGTAAGATAGTGCTACCTATATACAATTTGTGGCAGGTACATCTGAGGGCATACACAACATATTGGCTCCTACAGTTCAGTGGTTTCATAATTCTCCACTTCCTATCTGTGAAAGGTAGGGGCACCTCTGTCGTGTTTTCTTCGAACTTACCAGCCTTACATTTTTGGCATTTCCTGAATCCCTTGCTGTCACTTAGCTGTGTTGTGTTGTCTGTTGGGGAGTGCCTGTCACAATGATCTAGCTTTGCGAAAGGTGATTAAAGGCCCATTACCTAATTTTTGTTTTAGAATGGGATCACCCCGTAACACATACCAATGCCTCTGCATTATGGCTCTGATGTAGCAATGTTGTCTGTTATAACCTGTGATTAATCGAAATTTGGACTCAGCTTTTTCATCGGATGCCCTGATGCTCGATTTATTCCCAATAATCAGTTGTTCCCTTGGTTTCGTATTCTATCTAGATTTGCTGCTTTGGCTCATATTAACAGGTGTTAAGGGCGCTTTTGGTGGTGAGAACCTCGTGAGCTGCAGAGCCACGCCGCAATTAGCTGTCACTCTTCCGAAACGAAAGAAAATGAGCCGCACTTGCGGGTGAGTTTCCAACCTTTGCGGGGGTGGGCGGGTGTACACACACACATTACTCTTACGATTGCCACATTTGAAGATTCCGGTACAGTAAATCATTACCTTTCACTATAACAACCTTCTGGTAAGAAAGTTATAGGTCACAAAATAAACCAGTATACAAGTCAGCTGAACTATCACCTGTGAAGAAATAGAGTATATTTGTCATTCACTCTCTCAGATATGTGACCTGAGGACAGAAAGATTTACACAATATAATTTACGGAATGCCGCTTTCATTTAAAGGTTGCGTTTTCTGTTTTCGAAACAACCAATGAGAGCGTGGGACTTCTCATTCTAACCGACTCAACCAATGGAAAAACGAAACCATTCGTTAATAACAATAGCGTCACCCGCCACAACAACAGAATTCTACTTCGGGTCCAATGAGAGGCTTCTCAAACCAGCACTGTTGGTTCCGCCCCTTGGTGCCCCCGCACTTTGCCGTCTGCATGATGTCAACGCGTTCAGCTACGCAGCTCGCTAACGGAAACAGCCAATGGTAGTGGTTGACTCGCGAGACGACTGCCGCGCGCCAATCAGAGTGCTTGTTTCAAGACCCTTGCTGTGTCCTACTGCTCGGGCGATCGTGTTGTTGCGCGAGGCCGAGTGCGGGCGGTTAGCTATGGGTTCGTGGGGTGGCGGGGGGCGGAGCGAGGCGGAGCCGTAGGCGCTGTGAAGCCCCGGCGGGACCAGTGCAGCTCCCGGGACGTCCGGGGACCTCGGGCCAGCTGCCGGCCGCAGCCGCCTCTATGTGGGGCGAGGCCGCAGCGCAGAGTTTCCCCCCTCGTAGGCCTTGGCTGCGGAATTGCACCCCTGGATTGGATTTTAAGGAGTAACGGCGGAGAGGTGAACGGCGATCTGGTGAGCGTGGTCACTGATTGAACAGGTATGTGGTGATGGCAGTGTGAAGGCCGTGTGTTAACACCTACTCTAGAGTCTAAGATAACGAGGTTTATCTCCTTCGAGTAGGGACAGACTGTAGGTCAAAGGGTAGGAGAGGCAGTAGCCCCCTAGAGAGTACGTACAGTGTCATAGTTTGGTGTCAGGAAATCAACACTTTAGGGCCTGTGGAGGGGTTGCTGTTGGCAACACGTTCTTTAGATTGAGATGGAAGAATGGGAGCTAGAGTTGGTCAAAGGACGGTTGACAGAACCTGATCTAGAGAATTTCACAGGTTTTCATTATAACAAAAATGGGTCCGTTGTTTACTAATGGGTTGAAAGGCGCGTTTTGATAGAGGCTGGGCACCCTTCTAGAGGCACCTGTGGAGATTTGTCCGTAATAATGTGTCGTAACCGACCCCAGAATGACTTAGGCGAGTCCTATGTTTAGTTTGAGAATGCAATGCACACGAAAGACGTTTAAGCGTTCTCTTGTAAGAGGTCATCTTGTACATTTAGAAGGACAGAAACTACACATGTGTATGTAGGACGGTGCATGTCATATACCGAAACAATTAATACCCACTGTTCGATGTGTAAACTTACAGTTGGTGTAGTGGTGAGGGTTCCCTACCATAGTTCACATTGACGGGGCACTCCTTACTCCACATATGGTCTATGCTAATCTGACATGGTTTCTGATGTCTTTCGTCTAAATGGGTCTTTCGTCTAAATGGGTCGGAGTCAGCACAAAGTATTGCAAACAAATGGGTTTCATAGTAGCACTCTATCCACTGTCCACGCTGGGCTGCATATAATAGGTGCTTTTTAGGAGAGGGGAACGACAGGATGTTGTGAAGAGGGACAGAACATTTCTTAACATAAAAAGAAATGGGGGTTGATGGTATAGTTTGCGTACCTGACTCTCGAAGGCTCCCCTTGCAACTAAATATTTTATTTACCCATTAGTGCGGACTTGCCGAGTGTACGTGTATGTAAACACGTGTTGACAATACGTATGTTATTGAGTAAAACCTGTTCTGTCAACATTAAAAGATTAGTATCCGTAGCTGTATGTTCCTTGAGCACAGTGTTTTTGTAAGACAGTGTGGTAAATGCTTTTGTGTGTATGTTGTATATCTTTAAATTCGTATATATTCAAACGCAAGTGAGTCTCGTAGTGGAAGGGGTTTTGTTTTTAGACATACACTATTTCATGATCTTCTTGTAGTTGGGAAATGTGTTTGGCCCCAGCACAGGTAGCTCATCCGCCGCTTGTCTCGTGCATTGTACGCACGGATGCGGAGTGTGGTGAGCGAGGAGTGTTGTGGCATATTTCATCTCTCCACAGTCGGCTTCTCATTGTTTACGGTCTTTGCTTAACTCCTGTGTGGCTGACCTGCTCCAAACATTGAGTTGGTGCGTCATCCGTTTATTGGTTACCTTGAGAGGCAGGTCTGCATTGTCACGAATAACAAGTCTAGTGGTGGAGCTGTTGTGTCCATCTTTGATAGTGACTTGACGCTTTGAGCGCACGAGGTGGCGTGATCGTAGTTCTGGTTTCAGCAGTCTGAATGTTTTGATGCCGGTAACCCCTCCTCTTTAACGCTTCCAGCCTGAAACTGTTTCCTCTTCGTCTGGGACGGAGCAGTGTTCTAGCTAGACTCGTTTTACATTTCTGGCGCTAATGAAAATAAGTCTATGGAATGATGCACTTTTACTTTTAGCATTCAAGCGACATGGGGTTTTCGCAAGCATACTGAATTACCTTTTGGTTGCATGCATTTATGTCTCGTCGTTTTTTACTTAGTTCAATTACATCGACAGTGGATCATCTGGGATTCCTGTTCAAGAAAGGGGTGTATTGTTTTTAAAGAGCGCTTTGCGGATTAGGGAATATTCGAGCAGCACCCTCCAAGATGAATGCGTTTAGTTAGGCACTGCCAGCGCGTGGGGTCTCATATGCTCTTCAGTTTCATATTTGTTTCCTCCACAGTTACCGCTGTTGAAAAAAGTTAGCTAGCAGTTGAATGTTTGTGTTCAATGCGTTTTAAAGAGAGAAGTTTAGTAATTGTCGTTTGTGTTTAATCTAAACACTGATTGAGTTGACATGTCATTGCTTGAATACCTTGAAATGAGTTGTGGAAAACTGTATTTCCTGTTTAACTGCGCTCTATTCGAACAGTGGGCCGATTCGGTCAGAGAAGTAGTATCTTGTCATGATCACGGTTATCTGCTTTCTCCGTAACATAATTTGTTTCTCTTATCGATGCGCATTATTTATGCACTGGTTGCTGAGCCGCTACATGCAGTCAGTATTACCATCTGCAAATACCACAGTACCTTTGAGGGAGCCCAGAGTGCTCATGAATTGTTTGCTTGTTGTTGTTTAAAGTGAGCTAAAGTTATTGCATATTGCAAACTCCTGAAGTCTCTTTAGGAAATTAAATATTAGCAGACTGATACAATGCGCACAATAAAAAAGCTGAATTAAAAAAATGGAAAATATAAAATACTCTGTAAATGTTAAGAAATTAAAGGATAAAAAATTACGTTGGTATCCTTATCTTGATTTGTGGGAGTAGGGCAAATACAGCAAACAGTATGTGATTGGTGGCCTCAATTGTAGCATTACTACATTACTATTGGTCAACAAAAAAGAGGATGCATTATGAGCAAAGGAAAAAAGAATATGCTAAAGTCTAATTATTGCTTTGTGTTTTAGAAATAAAAGTACATTTTGAAAACCTAACCATTCCTTTACATTAAAGTAAAAAAAAAAAGTAGCTTTTGTTTGTGAATCATAGAATTTATGGTCACCGGCTTCCATTAAGGACAGTGGGGTCCACAGAAATCAAAAGGATAAGAACCACTGCATTAGAGAACATGCAAATGTTTTTTAGAAAGATAACTTAATTATGCACATGAGAATTGAACCCAGAAGGAATGAGCTCCTTGATGGAGATAGCTTTTTTTAAAATATACCCTTGGGCTAATTGGTTGATCCTAGAGGCAATGAGAAAGAAGCATTTCATGGATGTGCTATTTGATCTCTGTCCATCTTGAGGGTCATATGCTTGTTGATGACTTTTATGATGATACCCATTCTACATTAGCCATAGAGAAATATGTCCAGTAATAGTATTGATGTAAACAATTTATCATCAAAAGGCTGACATTCATTTCAGACTAAACCAGCACTGGTAAAAACAAAGGTTCTGTGTTTGGATGCCAGCCCTTTGCTTCGTCAATGGCTATTTTCTTTTATTTTTTTTTGTACTAAGTTTGTCACTTGAGCTTGCATCATGCTATAAACCAAAGGACTTCGTAATACGTCGCCAGCTGAACTGAAACTAAAACAAAGACTCCCAAAGCCCCACCTGAAAGGGTGAAAGGGCAGTGGGAAGAAGAGCCTTGAAATGTATTTCTGCACAGTTCTTTTACCCTCAACACAGACATGTAACTCTAGGATCCTAGCTCAAAATTACGTTTGTCCAGACAATTCTGTCTGGACAAACGGTTGCTGTTAAAACTTAGTCACAAGTTACAACTCCGCCATCATCTCATTTCCTCCCACAATGCAAACCCTGCTGATACCCCAGGGTTCTTTAATTACAACTATTGTCAAGAACAGTGCACGTTCCTTTTATACACATATGCTTCGCAGCACAGAGACGTATTTTCAAAGCCATGTTGAATTCTGTAAAAAAACAAAAACTGAAACTATAGTCGCTTCTTTTGTCTCTCTCGTCATCCTGATCAAGGTATATACCCAGTCGAGCACTCTTTTTATAGACCTGTTGAGCTCCTTAATTCTATTTCTTTATTATGCGCTTTTCAATGGTCGTTCGGTAATGAGAGACTCTCAGGTACATAGTCCCCTGCCCGTCCCCTGCCCACCCCCTCCCCACCGCACTGATTGGCAGATTCGGCACAGAAACTCAGTCTTAGTGTTTTGCTGCAACCTCCTCAGAATTAACCTTATCTAAACTCAACAGATGTTTCTGGTGCATTTTAGCAATCTTCTGTTTATTTTATGCATCTTGTTAGTATTTGTTGTCCAAGAATCTGGCCAGTCAGCTAAAAGAATCGCCTGTAATTCCTCTTGACATCACACCATCCATGGCTATTCATTTATTGTCCTGGGCACCGTTGCAAGCTCATGGAGCAGTGGCAGACCGCCTGCATCTCTCCAGACGTGCTGCAACAATCGCACGTATCCATGTCCATCGAGCAATCCTAATGCCTCATACACCTGCCATGGCCTAGTTGATGAGAGGAGTAGAAGAACACATTTTTCAAAAGTTAGGCTGGTTTCACCCCGTCAGCCTCGCCGTTTTGTTTCACGTGAATTGTGTTTTTCCAAGGTAATCTACACTTTGTTTTTTTGTGTTGTTAGTGTGTCTCCTACTTTATGAAGGTCAATCGGGAACAAACTGCATTCAGTTTGTACCGGTCAGAACTTGTTTATATTTTGTATATACAAATAATTCACATACTTGGATGAGAATGTGAGTTTTGATTGCAACTGCTGTATAGATCAGTGCACCTCGTGCTTTGTGCTCTTTAACCCAAAAAACAGAAATAAATGCAAAATGTTAACCTGGAACACACAGTATATGCTTAGGCAGCAAAGGCATTGTTTCAGGGAGTTTTTTTGGTGGGCGGGTGGTATTGTATTTGTGAATTTTTACGGTCCTTATTGACTTTCTATTTCACCTCATACTTTTTGAGGTTCACTTTGGGGTTTGATTATTTCTTGATAAAGTTTCAAATTGTATTTTGAGAAGATTGGCAACATTGACTTTTTTGTTGCTCAAAGTTGATTACTGCTGGGTATCTATTTTGCAGTCACCCAAAATTACTTTTAAGAGCCTCCAAGCACTACTTTTTTTTTTTTTATTATAACTTTCTAAAGTTCATCAAGATTGCAAAGTTGTTAAAATCTACATCATTTAGTTACAAAGAGAGAACTTGTTTGGGTCTTCAGAACCAACAGCAGCCTCTGTCACCACAGTGATCTGAACAAAGCGCCTGTGTTTGTATAAAAGTATAATGGAACTTGCACTAAATGGTGAACAGTTGGCCAAATTGATATTTAAAAATTACTTTTTATATAGCGCTTCATGCCACATTCCCTTCTTTCCTATTCTGTTAACATATTACTATTGCCTACTTTATTTGTACTCTGCGTACTCATTTTGCCTGAGTTGGCCTTACCTGTTTTGCTTCTAGATCACATTCGATGTTATCGGCAAGTGTTTGTCACAGAGACCTCTCCCCCTGCAGAAACAAATGGTGATGTGAAGCTCATCCTTCTGTTTTGTGAATTGAAAGTGATTTTCTGCGTGGATGGTGTGATAGACAATCCCAGCAGCTGAGGAAACTGTTTCATTGGAAATGACTGGAGTGTTACGTTCTTCTTTGATCTCTAATGCATTTAGGCCGAACCTGTGACCATTAATGTGCTGCATTCTCTATCTCTCAGAACGTATTGTTTACAATAAAGGGCTTTGAGTCTGACCATTTCTTATCATTTGTTGGCTTCATTGTCACTTTTGTTTGCTTTCTGTCTATGGAGTATTGACCAAGCACAGATTGTTTCAACCTAGTTGGTGGCCATCTGCTGCTTACGCTGCGATTGAGGTACTATTTCTCCTCCCTCCCTATTCCCACTCCCACTTTGGGTGGTGCATCTTTCCCCCTCCCACCCATCCTGTATTGCTGTCTCGGTCTGGTGCTCCCTATCTTGTTCCCTGCATCTCTTTCGTCTTGTTTTCCTCATGCCCCTCTTCTCATGCTGACCGTTGTTGTTGCTAATGTCCCCTGCACCTCCCTTTTGTGGATTTCCTCCTTCCGTTGTTGTTGCTCCCTTCATCCTCCTCCGTACTCCGCTTGTGTGGCTTGGTCCCCTGCCCTTTAAAAAAAAAAAAAAAACAATTGCACAGCAGCACAGGCTGCTGTGCCATATGAATTAAAGCATCACAGCGCGATCAACACTGGCTCCGTCACATAACTTGTTTCTTGACTTTAAACAATGTTCCATAGCAGCTGGTGCTACTGTGCACCATGTCTAAAAGCATTGCCAGAGCACATTGCATTGGCGAAACCTATTGGCTTTGTCCAATGTATTTTTTTTCCTCCTCCTTCTGCTCTTCAGGCTTATAAAGACCTGAGAGGGAGGACATGGTTTCATTGCCAAGTTACATGTGATTGCCCTTTTGCAGTGTAATTGGGTCACAGTACTTTCGGCAAGCAGTAAACTATTTATGTAGCTGTGAACTGGCTAGACACTTGTTTGTATGCGATGCCAGCAGTGTCTGATATTTGTTTTTTTAATGTATACAAATGAAGTCCGACTGGTTTTAAATCGGACTTTTTTGGGTGATTTATACTGTATAGCAATACCATGCTCAGTTGGTTCTTATAATGCACGTTCAGAACAAAGTGCACACATATATTGCTGCTTTTTCGGTCTTGCCTACCAGATAGTGCAAGCTTCCTGGTTGTGAAAGACCTATTGTGGCTTATCAAAACTTACATTGGGTTTAAAGTCCATCCATTGATTATATATAATCGGTCTTGGTCACTCATTTGCCTGCTTCTTATTCGAGGGCTATTCTTGCTAGACTTGTTTTTCTTTTAACACTCCAGGAGAGTGCATGTATGTTCTACCTCCTTTGTGTTCTGCTTCCAACCAAATACTCAAACCATCCTTGTGAGCTCTGTTTTCTCTCCTGCCTCACTTGTGTGCTGCTTCACTCACACTCAGTGTGGTTCTTCGCCTCCTATGCTGTTTCCGATCTCCTTCCCCACTCGGCTTTAATTGTTTTCTGCATATCCCAGTCCCACTTCGTTTCACCCCACCTGCTCCTAAGTTACTCGCCCATCCCCCACTTGCAGTATTCACCTTTTTACCTAGTTTTTGGAGTGCCTCACAGCGGACATGTCATCTTACCTTTTGTGTGCGTTTTTCCCCCCGATCTACGCTCAACCGCATCAGCACATTATAGACCGCATTGGCAAAGTAAGTAGGTTCAAGAGGTGACATTTTGTAATTCCACAAAGCAGTTGATCTGTGAACTTTTAATTACTAGATTATTGAGCTATTTCTGATGTTGAAAACAAATTGCAAGTTCTAAATAGGTTACAGCGTTCCTTGGTGCATAATTCTCAAATGGCCAATGCAGATGTGTTCAGAGGCAGGAAAGAGGCCACATTTAAGCTCTAAAGTTGATGTGGAGACCCACAGTGTTTGTCCAGATGGCATCTTATGTAGCAATAGCCTGTGGTAGGTTGAGGTAAGTAGTAGTTAAATAGGTTCCAATTGCTCATAATTGTTGCAGATTTGTTTAAGGTTGCTGTTGTGTTGGTCCTTGGTGATTTGTGTGGTAAAGAGATGACATTTGTCGTGCTATGCATTCTAATCTTCAGTTTTTAGTTCATGGATTGTCATTCAAGAGGCATTAAAATAGAAAATCCTAGTTGCTTTTTACGAAAGTTCTATATTAAGAAATACAGACTAATGATTAATACAATGCTACACATACTCTTTTTACACTTTCACCTACATCCTCTGCCCTTGCTTTGAAAATGCAGCCCATCGCCCATCTGGCGTCACTGTGGCCGATCATATTGAGATGGTACTGCTAAACTGTCCTACCCACCACCCTTGTTTTGGGCTACCTGAGCTGCATGTATCGCTAGCAGTTCTTTAATAACAGTGCTTTTAAAAAGGGATCTCCATCTCAAATGCTTGTTGACTTGCAGTTCTTTGTGCTGCTTTAGTTCCTTTAAGCGCTGGGGCCCTCTGGCCGATCCCTGCTCCGTCTTCAGCATTTTTGCTGCCCAATGACAAAGAATTTCCTCAGTTTCTTACCCTGTGAAGCAATTTGAAATTAACCTCATGAACGTCCATTCTGAATTTTGCATTCCTTGACCTGGAATTGCACATCGTGCCTCAGGGAAGCATGACTAGTTGTACAGCTGTGCTGTATTTTAGCATGGCTGTTTTCTGATGTAGGTTAATAGCCATATACGTTACTCTCTTCCAGGCGGGTCTTCACTTCGACAGACTGCTTGGCATTCAACTTGTTAGTGTTGTCCTGTAATGAGAAACATCATTTCGTATCTAACTTTCCTCATGATTATATTATCTGTAATCGTCCAGAGGCTTGTTTACTTGGGCTTAAGTCGCGCTAGCTCCATGATTGCCTTTTAGTTGGTATGTAGCCCATGCCGAAATGGGGCAAACTGATGTTTCTTCTCCCGTAGGAGATAGCAATGTAGCAAGTTTGACAGACCTGTTACGCAAATTTCGAATTCTACATATATCTTGTGCTATGTCGGTTTCATTAAAATTCTTGTGATTGATATTCGAATGAATCCAGGGAATATTGGTAGTGTTTGAAAGCAAGGTAAATACACTTGACACTTCGGAGCAAATTGGGAGCCTGCTTCGGTGTGTTGTGGACTTTTTTTCTTTTTTTTATATGCTGCGAATTTTAAGCGTAGCCATGGCCTCATGTATATTTTCTTTCCTGTTTCTATGGTAACTCGGCCTGGTGTGGAAAGACTGCTAATCAAGTGCTAGGGTACAATCCTTTTATTATGGGGCGCAGCATTTTAATCCCATGCAGTTTGTATGTAAAGCAACACTGCATGTCTGAGGCAGATAAAAAAAAAAAAAGGTGGTGGTGAGTTGTCACTCTCCTGTCGGTGTGAATGCGGTTTCTAAATGCGGCGGTGCTTTCCGTGTATATTTTAGACTTGGCACTCACGCCATTACCGTCTCGTGGACCTCGTAGATTATTCAGTTTTTCATTGTACTCCAGTAACTATTTGCCATAGTCTGCCAGTGTACCTTGTGAAATTTTTTGGAACGATTACATGTTTATATTGGTGTCCGGAAATGCCCCTCCACCCTCTGTTTCCTCTAGTTTGGTGCTGTTGCATTGAAAGACGCCAAGCAAGCCACGTGATAGCTGATTTCCAGAGTTTATTTCTGTGTTGTCGTAAAAGCGCTCTAGACATATTTGCACTACTGGTTTTGCTCCGGGTGTGGAAGTTTACTTGAGCCAGCATTGCTTTGAGTGCTATGGCTGTTCGCTTTTTAACTTATGCAGCACCCTCCTGTGGGACGTGGGGAGCAGAGCAGACACAAGCCTGCCCTTGCTTTCTATTATCACATTAGCTGGAATCGACTGTTCTGTTATTTATTAAGTTTGCCTCACCCACTTCGTTGTCTCCTTGAGAGGTTTGTATTTAGTTTTTTGTTTGTTTTAATACCGTTTCTAATGACTTTGTAAGAAAGCTCCTGCCAGGCTCTGCAAGAATGCGTATTTGTTAGGCATTTGCTGTTAACAATCTCTGGGCCTGTCCCGGCTGTTTGTGCTAGTCTTCTATGTTTAGTTTAGCTATTTCATAAAATTCCACAGAAAAGTCATACAGCAACGATTTGCCATCCCCAGGTAATGTACTTGCATAAGGACTCCCTTTGTGTAAGACCTGCAAAAGAATTAAGGACTCCTTAACGTGTTTAGTGTTCACTCAAATAGGTAAACCAAAGGGAGCCTGTCTATTCTAATAATTGAAGACTTAAGGTGGAATTACACTTACTCACGGAAAGAACAGTTGTTTAGTTCTAGGGGTGATTGCTTCCAATCTGCTGCTTATGCATCACACTGAGTGTACGTTCCTGGCATGTGTGATCAGGCATGGGGCATGGTGTTTATCTCCTCTCTCCAAGTTTGCAGATAATCCATCTTTTTCAAGATAAGTGGTAGAATTCTCGTTTTTTTAAGATTAATTGAGGGGCACCTAGGCTTTCACGTACGCAGTATCCTCACAGATAAACAAAAGTCTTAAGGCCGGACCGTGTAGACCTCTGGGGCAGTGCTTTGAATGGGAAAATAGTAGTGCCGGTACTCCCCAGATTAAGTGAGGTGCATTGTCTTGACGTCCATCAGTGTCTGGTGAGCTTTGACCAAGAAGCTACATTTTACAGCACAGTGTTTCTGTAAATTTACAAAAATTGCTGTAGATCTTGAAAGGGCACCATGCAGAGATCTAGCAGTCTGATTTTACAACACTTCAGTGCGGTTTGCCAGTACCACCACACTAGGAATAGAGCCTGGTAAATTATGTTTTATAATTTTATAATAACTATCGCTCTTTAATGGTCTTCAATGCTGGACTAATCTTGTGGCTGCCTGGCATTCTGGCACTATCGGATGGGACATTACATGGGCTTTGTATATTGGTAACTATCTGTTTATCAAAGGGCTTAAAAATATCTAATTTTATACAAAATGCTGTGCAGAGCCGCTCGTACACCACAGTGATTAGTCAGACACTACCAATTTTTATTTGCATTTTTTAGATTTATTCTTGAGAAAAATCATGTTCCTTAGTTAACGCAATTTACTCTAGATTATCTGAGCCACCCAGCGTATTAAACTGCACTCGTTTTTAATGTAGCACTTTTTGCAAAGTTCTTCCAGTTTCGTAGTTGTGCTAGTGAGAGCTACAGTTCACTAAAAGCAATCTCAATGGTAAGGTTTTGATCTGAATCGGATAAATTAAAGGCTGATGCCACCCTACCAGGATTCCAAATCCATGGATGAAAATAGATTTCTGCAGTAGACTGACGAATTATCTCTTCCCTATAATATTGGAAAGTGATTTTCTCGATCCTGAGCATGTATGTAAATAGACTTAGGGAACCTACTTGCTACCCCCGCCTTTGACCTCCACATCTTCCAGTGAAGCTGTGCCCACCTTGTGCAAAGAGGGTAAGGAGACTCTCAGGTCTGTGAATTCTAAAGGTGTGATTGGCTGTGAAGAAATTACATCTGCGGTATCAATCACAATTGAAGTTTAAGCTGGGGCTTGAGGTCACTGTAAGCACACCATGGGGATCAAATTGAGACGTGTTGGTACCCAGTGAGTACCGGCCCATTTAAAGCACTGCTCTGGAGTTGGTAGCGTACCTCTTCATGGGACCGATTAACTTCCCTCCCTGCCTGGGTTGGGAGGTTTGGATTTTTAAAGGGCCCAGCTAGAGAAAGCTTTAGTTGTTTGCACGTAGACCTGATGTTTTCAGTCCATAATATAAACTTGAGTAGGACTTTATGCCAGCACCTGGCTCATTAAAGGATTACTTTTTAGGTCTCGCCTGAGCCAGCGCATGCGCTGCGAGACATTTAGTAAGTGGCTTTTAAAAGAGCTGCCACACGCTTTTGATGGCCTAGCGCTTGCGGATACGCGCGCAGCTGCCAACTTTGCCACTCGTGTGCTTTTTAAAATGTTTCATTTAACACGCGCGCACACACACACACACACACACACACACACACACACACACACCACCCCCACACACACACCGCCCACACACACACACCACGCCCCCCCCCCCCGGCTTTGTTCCACACTTTTGCTCGCGCATACAACTCCCACACCACAGATCGCCGCTCGTGCGCGGCCAATGCTTGTTCTCAAATACCTTTAATATTTAAGAAATTGCATTGTTTTTGAAAGTCTCGCTGCTTCAGGGCTCCAGCGTACACTCACCGTGTTATTACACCGGTTCTAATAATTGTTTGCCTTGTTGACATTCAGTCTGTTTCTTTTTAAAAAACCACCATTTTTGGGCAACAGGTGGATTGTCTTTGGCATAACCCTAATTGGACTACAAATCGATACATTCCATGTGATCGGTGCTTCTCAAGTCGCCACGCATTGAGCGTTTCTCTGCCACTGGGCTCCAGTACACCCGGACCAGCTAATTAGCCGACAGGTGCTAATCGTGCATTACTAATTAAGTGCCTTGTCATCATGTGCAGCTCCTCAATACCCGCCTCCCCCCCTCGAGAGCTCGCGTTTCATTGAGAGAGCCGCGCCAAGAGAGGCAAGACGCGTTAGCAACCCACTGCGCATTCTTTTTGATTCACTCCCTTTGCTGACTGTGCGTGTGATCCCTCACATATGGTTGTGAAATCATCTCTGCTGCTGCATAGGTTTTCTGGGGTCTGGTCTACAAGTGTTTCTCCCAGCGCGATTTTCCCGCTGCTGAATTCTTTCACATCTGACATTTTATTTTAGTGGGCTGCAGGTGCCTGGAGTCACTCTACGCTCTGGCAGCCTGTCTCCAATGTTGGTTACTCGCGGCGCCCAATTAACAATGGGCTCTCCAAACATCTGTTGACCTTCAGGTGGCAGGAGTTACTCTACGCTCCGGCACTATTTCTACATGCTTATACACTCTTTTTCTCTGTAAGATAAGCGCAGAATGTATTCTAATCTAATGTATTACCTCCCGCTTCTCTCCGCACTCCTCCATGCATACAAGCGCCCCAGATACCCTATCAACACTCACCCATCTCTGCCGGTGTTCTTTCCTTTCCCCGGTCGGTTCCCTTCGTCCTGCGGGCAATATGTCGGAAAGAGACGGCAACCCAGAGGAATCGCTACGAAGCCAATGCGTGAACTTCTCCGAAGTAAGCTGAACGTTTCCGATATATTTGGCATCTCATTCAGTTTTGGATATCCGTTAATCTATTTCCTTCACCCTCGACTCCCCCCCCCCCCCCCCCCCTCTTTTCTTCTCGCCCCCCCTTATCTGCCTTCCTTTCTATAGTTCTACATAAAGGTTACCATTTCCTTCTTCTAAGGCTATATTCCGCTTTCACTCCCTCTCCTTTTCCCTTTCGTGCTCCCTGTTTGTCACACTCAATCGCTTTTCTTCTCTTTCCTTTCTATCTTCTCCTTACTTTCCCTCTACTCATTTATGCACCTGTTGGACCTGTCAGCCCTTTGGGTGGTCCCTCCTCATCATTATTTATTTTGTCCCACTTTTGCCTCAAACCCTGTTTGAATTTTTCCTTTTTGGGAACCACCAGACTTTTTCGTGTTGCTGCAGATTCAGGGAGCCATTTTATCTACCCCTGAAACTTCTGCCTGAGGGCCTGGAGCACAAAATGGTGGCCACCTGTGACATCACCAGCATCCACTGGAACATACCAGCACCTTCCAGAACATTCCAGGAGATTCCAGAACCCTGTGACCGTTGGAGGCGGTTTAGAATGTTGGGAGGTTAAGACAGAGTGTTGGCAGTTGGAGCTGGCAGTTGGCACCTGACTGGTGAAGAGAGAGGAGCACAACAGTGAAGGAGGAAGGAGTGAAGCAGCAGGGGTGGAAACTTGTGCCTGGAGTGGGGTCCATAAACCCACCCTTGATACTTGTCCCTACTGATGGATCCCAGCCTATAGCCCTGTGTGGGAAGAAGACAGAAAAACTCATCCTAAGGACCTGAACAGCAGGAACAGGCCTTAGAAGCAGAAAGCAGCAAGATCCTGACCTGGAAACTGGTTTCCCTGGAGTCCGGCGTCGAGTAGCCTAAGACCTGGAGCCCGAGGTGGAGAAGCGGCGCTGACTGAAGAAGCAGACGTCGTACCCGGAGCCGCCTGAGGTCGTGAGAGGGCGCCGACGGAGGTCGTGAGGAATTCCAGAGGTCGAGGAGGAAGTGAACCGAGGTCGAGCGAGCGGCGTCATCGGAGGAGTGAAGTCCGCCCTCCGGAGTCGTCGGAGACCGAGGTAGAGGTGAACCGGAGGTCGGGAGTGAGGATCGCACTCCGGAGTCGCCCGGAACCTGAGAGGAGGAGCACCGGAGGTCGGGGGTGAGGATCGCACCCCGGAGTCGCCGGAAGTCGACATCGAGGCCAGGCCGGCCGACGTCATCGGAGCCGAGAGCGCCATCGGACCGGAGCCGCCCGAAGTCGACACCGAGTAGAGACTGCCCGACGCCGTCGAATCGGAGGTCGAGATTGAACCGAGGCCGCCGACATCGGACCGGAACCGCCTACCGGCGTCGTCAAAGAACTGACATTGTGCCGAGGCCGCCGAGACCGAACCGGAACCGCCTCACGGCGTCGACACGACTCCAGCGGCGTCGGAACATCAGAAAAAGGGCAGTAAGTGGAGTAGAGGGCGCCTAAGGCCCTGTGGAGACCTGAGAGACTGCTCTAAGGGGCTAGGGAGGTGCTGAAACCAACCTGACTGTGCCTGGGGTGAACTGGGACTAACCTAGAGAGGTGGTGTGGAGAGAGACAGCCAGGGCACTGGTATTCCCCCCCCTTTGATCTACCTCAGTTTAGGCCTCAGCCTTGTCTCAGCCAGGGAGTAGCCCCCCTCAAGCCTTCCACAACCCTACAAGCTGTGCCGGGGCCAAATCAGCCCTTAGGAATTGAAATGTCAACTGATTACATGAGTGTTGCTGTATACTTTTAATTATTTATTGGGGGTACTGTATTTATTGAGTTTTTACCTATTTATTGCTTCACTATATTTATAGGTCCACAGGACTTGATGGTGTACAATATTTATTGGTACAGTATTTATTGCCTCAGAATATTTAATTGCCTGTATTACCTGCACTGATATTTATGTCCCTTGTATTTATGATCACCCCTATTTATTGAATCTTCAGATAATATTTATTTAACCTGCACTATTTAAAATTGTATATTGTGATTGACCTATTTATTTTTCCAATCAGCAACTAAGAGAAAAAGATAAAGAAGAATATTTTCATAATTTTTACGGTGTAGAGTCGTTTTTGGAACGGATGCACGCATGGTTATTGTATGGGTATATTGTATGCTTAGCACGGTGCCTGTTTCCTGACCACTCGAGCCAAGCTACCACAGTGTGTTCGGGGAGTCCACCACCACCCTGCGGAGTGGGAGTGGGCTGTTTCCAACATAAATTGGTGTTCAGCGGTGGGATTGAGCTGTGCCTACGTATACTCAACAATAACTGTGGGTAGTCCATAGGCCTACACCGGGAGTTTTCTCAAAAGCGGCCTTCCTAATTGTGGGTTTTTGTTTTTTCCAAATTTACTCTGGTGGTGGGAGGAGGTATTATTAAAGGTACCCCCCTGCATTGTTACTGCACAAAACCTGTCCTCTAACCTGAGTGGGCAAGATGGAGTTTGTACTAGAAAATCTAGAAACCTACACTGTGGCCCAACTCAGGGAGTTTTGCCAGCGGGAGGGGGTGTACTGTCCCCCAGGAGCAAAGAAGGGTGCACTCCAAACCAGCTTAAGGGCTTGGGGGGAGGCACGCCGAGAAAGCAAGGCTGAGGAGGAAGACAGGGATGGAGAGCCTGACCCTGAGGGGGCTGAGATGTACCAACCTGAGGTGGGGAACCTGTCAGCAGGGCCCAGAACCATTTCTAGGAAGGGCAGCAGTGCCTCTAGCGGTGGCTTGTCTGAAGTGGAGCTAACGGACCGGAGGGAGAAAAGACAGCTCACATGGGACTTAGCAAGGCTGGAAAAGGAAAAGGAGGAGCAGAGGATAGCCCACGAATTGCGACTGAAAGAAATAGATCTTCAGATCTTGAGAATCGGGGCACAACCTGTTCCTAATGGTGGCAGCCAAACCCAAGAGATCACCAGGGAATCCAAACCTTACCTGCCAAAGGACATAGTGGCTAGCTATGGAGTGGGCGACGATATCGCCAAGTGGCTAGCGGCCTATGAGGTCTCACTGAGGGCCCATGGGGTTCCGGAGAAGTACTGGGGAGGGGGATTGTATAAGTACATGCCTCCAGCTGGTAGGGATGCTTTATTGGCCCTCGAGGAGGATGAGCAGACCCACTACCCCACCATGAAACTGGCGCTCATCAGAAAGTTTGGACTAACACCTGAAAAGTACAGACAGAAGTTCAGGGGTAGTCACAAGCTGGGCACGCAGAATTGGGTGGACTTCCTGGACTATGCGAAGAAGGCAATGGAAGGTTGGATTCAGGGCAGTGAAGTGAGGAACTACGAGGAGTTGTTTGACCTAGTACTGAAGGAACACCTGCTCGAGAAATGTTTCCCTGAACTGCGGCAACACCTGGTGGATAGCAAGCTGACCAGTCCCCGGAAGCTTGCTGAGGAGGCGGACATTTGGGCTAGTACCCGGGTGTCCACAAGGGGGACTGGAGGGGATACTCAAAAGGCCGGACAGGGCGCCCCCCAGAAGAAAGAGGGAGGAGAAAAGAAAAAGGAGTTCTCCAAAGGCCCCCAAAATAACTTCCAAGGGAAGGGAACAGGATTCACCTCTAAGGCTAACCCGCCCAGAAACCCTAATCCTGGCCAGAGTCAGCAGCCAAGGGTTGTCCATTGCTACGAGTGCGGTGGCGTTGGACACTATAAAGGAGATCCGAAGTGCCAGAAACGACCACCCCCTCCCACAGGAGGAAAGACCCCCGGAGTAGCTAGTGCAGTGCTCGGGGAGGAGATGCCCTTAACTAAGGGAAGGGAGTGGGCGGGTGTCACTTTAGTGTCCCTGGGAGAACGGGAGATGGTTCCTAAGATCCAGGTGCCCGCAAATACCGCAAAGTATGGGCAATGGGTCACCATCAACGGCCAAAGAGGGGAGGCTCTGAGAGACACAGGAGCCAGTATGACTATGGTGCGTAGCCAACTGGTGTCTCCAGAGCAGGTAATTCCCGATGTACTCCACCCAGCCGCGATGGCTGACGGCAGAACAGGCCACTATCCCGTGGCCGAGGTTCCCTTTGAATGGGGGGGGGTTGCAGGTTCACTTCGAGTTGCCGTAAGCCCTGCCGTGCCAGTCGATTGTCTGCTGGGGAATGACATGGAGCACAACGCTTGGAAAGAGGTGGAATACCGGACTCACACCGAGATGCTGGGTACACCTGACTGGGCCTGTGTTAGCACAAGGTCCACGACTACCCGAAGAGGGAGTTCATTCCGGCTGGAGCCTGGAACAAAGGCCCAGCCAGCTGCCAGTCAAGGGAAGAACCGAGGACAGGAGGAGCCTGCCTCGGCGTCCCCACCCCGTAGGACGGATAGGCCACCGGAGGTGGTGGACCAGGAGTCTGCGGTGGGGGACGTTACCAACCTGGAGGACCTACCCATCCCGGCCGAGTGGCACGTGGAGGGAGGCCCGTCCAGGGAGGAATTCTGCCAGGGCCAAAGGGAGTGCCCTACCCTTGAGGGGCTGAGGCGACAGGCCGAAGCCCAGGCAGCAGGGAACGTTGAAGGGAACTACAGTGTTTACTGGGAGGATGGCCTCCTCTACAGTGAACCCAAGGCACCCCTACATGGATCGTCACGAGCCTTGGTAGTTCCTCAACGTTATCGAGCCTTCCTTCTGGAGTTGGCTCACGAGATACCATTGGCAGGACACCTGGGGCAAGACAAGACCTTCGCCCGTCTTGTCCCACACTTTTATTGGCCTCAGATGAAAGTGTCGTCCGATACCTACTGCCGGACATGTGTGTCTTGCCAAGCCGGTGGGAAAACAGGGGTGAAGCTGAAAGCTCCCCTGGAACCACTTCCTGTCGTTAGCACCCCCTTTGAAAGGGTGGGCATCGACATTGTGGGTCCATTAGATCCGCCGACTACAGCTGGTCACAGGTTTATCCTGGTCCTGGTGGATCATGCCACACGGTACCCAGAGGCAATACCTCTGAGGACCATAACAGCACCTGTTGTGGCTAGGGCCCTGATGGGAATCTTTACCCGAGTGGGTTTTCCCAAGGAAGTTGTGTCCGACAGGGGGACCAACTTCATGTCAGCGTACATGCGGGCGATGTGGAAGGAGTGTGGAGTGACCTACCGGTTCACAACTCCTTACCACCCCCAGACAAATGGTCTGGTGGAGAGGTTTAACAAAACCTTGAAGGGCATGATCAGAAGTCTGCCTGAAAGCCTGCGGAGGAAATGGGACGTCCTCCTACCCTGTTTACTTTTTTCCTACAGGGAAGTGCCACAGAAGGGAGTGGGCTTCAGCCCCTTCGAGCTTCTGTATGGGCACCCTGTACGTGGACCTCTCAACCTGGTGAGAGACGGATGGGAAAGAACTCCCAGAAAGCTTCCCCAGGATGTGGTGAGCTACATGCTGGCCTTCCGGAGCCAAATGGCTAAGTTGTGGAAGCAAGCTTCTGACAACTTGGAAGCCAGCCAAGCAGTGATGAAGGCGTGGTATGACCACAACGCTCACCCGGTGGAGTTGGAGCCTGGCCAGAAGGTGTGGGTGATCGAACCAGGAGAGCTTAGTGCCCTCCAGGATCGCTGGTCAGGACCCTTTGAGGTGTTGGAGAAGAAGGGTAAGGCTACCTACTTGGTGGACCTGAAGACCCCTCGTCAGCCCCTGCGGGTGCTGCATGCCAACCGCCTCAAACCCCACCACGAGAGGCCCGAAGTCATCTTGATGATGGTGACTGACGGAGGAGAGGACGTGGAAAGCGAGCCTCTCCCTGATCTGTTTGCGTCTCAAGAGAAGGATGGGTCGGTGGAGGGAGTGATTCTCTCCCCATCTCTAACTCCTGAACAGCAGGAGGACTGTCGCCAGGTCCTGGGGCAGTACTCCTCGTTGTTCTCCCTTGTCCCGGGTAGGACTCACCTGTGCGTCCATGACGTGGACACAGGAGACAGCCCACCTGTGAAGTCCAAGATCTACCGGATGTCAGACAAGGTGAAGGCCAGCATTCATAGTGAAGTCACTAAGATGCTGGAGCTAGGAGTGATTGAACCTTCTAGCAGCCCCTGGTCTAGTCCGGTGGTGTTAGTACCGAAAGCTGCACCACCGGGTGCCCAACCAGAACTGAGGTTCTGTGTGGACTACCGGGGACTGAATTCAGTGACAAAAACTGATGCTCATCCGATCCCTAGGGCGGATGAATTGATTGACCGGCTGGGAGCTGCCCAATATCTAAGTACCTTTGACCTTACTTCAGGGTACTGGCAGATCTCGTTGACTGATGGAGCAAGGGAAAGGTCAGCCTTCTCCACGCCCAATGGCCACTACCAGTTCTGTGTGATGCCCTTTGGGCTCAAGAACGCACCTGCCACGTTTCAGCGCCTGGTAAACCAGATCCTCACCGGAATGGAGAGTTTCTCTGCTGCTTATCTGGATGACATAGCCGTCTTCAGTAACAGCTGGGAGGATCACTTGCGTCACCTGCAAGCTGTTCTCCAGGCCCTGAGACAAGCTGGATTGACGATCAAGGCCAGCAAGTGCCAGATCGGGCAGGGGTCGGTAGTGTACCTTGGACACTTGGTGGGTAGGGGAGCGGTGCAACCCCTCCAGGCGAAGATCGAGGCCATCATGGCCTGGGAACCCCCCAAGACACAGACTGAGGTCCGAGCATTTTTGGGCCTCACGGGATACTACCGCCGCTTCGTGAAGGGGTACGGTACCATCGTAGCCCCCCTCACGGAGCTCACGTCCAAGAAACAACCTCGACGGGTAGTCTGGACGGAGGCTTGTCAGCAAGCCTTTGAGAGATTGAAGAAAGCCATGTGCGAGGCCCCGGTCTTAAGGGCCCCAGACTTTTCCAAGGAGTTCATTGTCCAGACAGATGCATCAGAACATGGCATTGGGGCAGTGTTATCGCAACTCAACGAAGAGGGTCTGGATCAACCCGTGGTCTTCCTATCCCGGAGACTACTTCCCAGGGAACAGAAGTGGAGTGCAATAGAGCGTGAAGCCTTTGCAGTGGTATGGGCTCTGAAGAAGTTGCGGCCATACCTGTTTGGCTCGCACTTCCTAGTTCAGACCGACCACAGACCCCTTCGTTGGCTGATGCAAATGAAGGGGGAGAATCCCAAGTTGTTGAGGTGGTCTATTTCCCTACAGGGGATGGACTTTCAGGTGGAACATCGGCCTGGAGTGGACCACGCCAATGCAGACGGTCTCTCAAGGTATTTCCGCCTTAGTGATGAGAACTCCCAAGGGGTTGGGTAGCTCCCCCCACTTTCAGCTGGGGGGGACGCGTGTTGGACCTGTCAGCCCTTTGGGTGGTCCCTCCTCATCATTATTTATTTTGTCCCACTTTTGCCTCAAACCCTGTTTGAATTTTTCCTTTTTGGGAACCACCAGACTTTTTCGTGTTGCTGCAGATTCAGGGAGCCATTTTATCTACCCCTGAAACTTCTGCCTGAGGGCCTGGAGCACAAAATGGTGGCCACCTGTGACATCACCAGCATCCACTGGAACATACCAGCACCTTCCAGAACATTCCAGGAGATTCCAGAACCCTGTGACCGTTGGAGGCGGTTTAGAATGTTGGGAGGTTAAGACAGAGTGTTGGCAGTTGGAGCTGGCAGTTGGCACCTGACTGGTGAAGAGAGAGGAGCACAACAGTGAAGGAGGAAGGAGTGAAGCAGCAGGGGTGGAAACTTGTGCCTGGAGTGGGGTCCATAAACCCACCCTTGATACTTGTCCCTACTGATGGATCCCAGCCTATAGCCCTGTGTGGGAAGAAGACAGAAAAACTCATCCTAAGGACCTGAACAGCAGGAACAGGCCTTAGAAGCAGAAAGCAGCAAGATCCTGACCTGGAAACTGGTTTCCCTGGAGTCCGGCGTCGAGTAGCCTAAGACCTGGAGCCCGAGGTGGAGAAGCGGCGCTGACTGAAGAAGCAGACGTCGTACCCGGAGCCGCCTGAGGTCGTGAGAGGGCGCCGACGGAGGTCGTGAGGAATTCCAGAGGTCGAGGAGGAAGTGAACCGAGGTCGAGCGAGCGGCGTCATCGGAGGAGTGAAGTCCGCCCTCCGGAGTCGTCGGAGACCGAGGTAGAGGTGAACCGGAGGTCGGGAGTGAGGATCGCACTCCGGAGTCGCCCGGAACCTGAGAGGAGGAGCACCGGAGGTCGGGGGTGAGGATCGCACCCCGGAGTCGCCGGAAGTCGACATCGAGGCCAGGCCGGCCGACGTCATCGGAGCCGAGAGCGCCATCGGACCGGAGCCGCCCGAAGTCGACACCGAGTAGAGACTGCCCGACGCCGTCGAATCGGAGGTCGAGATTGAACCGAGGCCGCCGACATCGGACCGGAACCGCCTACCGGCGTCGTCAAAGAACTGACATTGTGCCGAGGCCGCCGAGACCGAACCGGAACCGCCTCACGGCGTCGACACGACTCCAGCGGCGTCGGAACATCAGAAAAAGGGCAGTAAGTGGAGTAGAGGGCGCCTAAGGCCCTGTGGAGACCTGAGAGACTGCTCTAAGGGGCTAGGGAGGTGCTGAAACCAACCTGACTGTGCCTGGGGTGAACTGGGACTAACCTAGAGAGGTGGTGTGGAGAGAGACAGCCAGGGCACTGGTATTCCCCCCCCCTTTGATCTACCTCAGTTTAGGCCTCAGCCTTGTCTCAGCCAGGGAGTAGCCCCCCTCAAGCCTTCCACAACCCTACAAGCTGTGCCGGGGCCAAATCAGCCCTTAGGAATTGAAATGTCAACTGATTACATGAGTGTTGCTGTATACTTTTAATTATTTATTGGGGGTACTGTATTTATTGAGTTTTTACCTATTTATTGCTTCACTATATTTATAGGTCCACAGGACTTGATGGTGTACAATATTTATTGGTACAGTATTTATTGCCTCAGAATATTTAATTGCCTGTATTACCTGCACTGATATTTATGTCCCTTGTATTTATGATCACCCCTATTTATTGAATCTTCAGATAATATTTATTTAACCTGCACTATTTAAAATTGTATATTGTGATTGACCTATTTATTTTTCCAATCAGCAACTAAGAGAAAAAGATAAAGAAGAATATTTTCATAATTTTTACGGTGTAGAGTCGTTTTTGGAACGGATGCACGCATGGTTATTGTATGGGTATATTGTATGCTTAGCACGGTGCCTGTTTCCTGACCACTCGAGCCAAGCTACCACAGTGTGTTCGGGGAGTCCACCACCACCCTGCGGAGTGGGAGTGGGCTGTTTCCAACATAAATTGGTGTTCAGCGGTGGGATTGAGCTGTGCCTACGTATACTCAACAATAACTGTGGGTAGTCCATAGGCCTACACCGGGAGTTTTCTCAAAAGCGGCCTTCCTAATTGTGGGTTTTTGTTTTTTCCAAATTTACTCTGGTGGTGGGAGGAGGTATTATTAAAGGTACCCCCCTGCATTGTTACTGCACAAAACCTGTCCTCTAACCTGAGTGGGCAAGATGGAGTTTGTACTAGAAAATCTAGAAACCTACACTGTGGCCCAACTCAGGGAGTTTTGCCAGCGGGAGGGGGTGTACTGTCCCCCAGGAGCAAAGAAGGGTGCACTCCAAACCAGCTTAAGGGCTTGGGGGGAGGCACGCCGAGAAAGCAAGGCTGAGGAGGAAGACAGGGATGGAGAGCCTGACCCTGAGGGGGCTGAGATGTACCAACCTGAGGTGGGGAACCTGTCAGCAGGGCCCAGAACCATTTCTAGGAAGGGCAGCAGTGCCTCTAGCGGTGGCTTGTCTGAAGTGGAGCTAACGGACCGGAGGGAGAAAAGACAGCTCACATGGGACTTAGCAAGGCTGGAAAAGGAAAAGGAGGAGCAGAGGATAGCCCACGAATTGCGACTGAAAGAAATAGATCTTCAGATCTTGAGAATCGGGGCACAACCTGTTCCTAATGGTGGCAGCCAAACCCAAGAGATCACCAGGGAATCCAAACCTTACCTGCCAAAGGACATAGGGGCTAGCTATGGAGTGGGCGACGATATCGCCAAGTGGCTAGCGGCCTATGAGGTCTCACTGAGGGCCCATGGGGTTCCGGAGAAGTACTGGGGAGGGGGATTGTATAAGTACATGCCTCCAGCTGGTAGGGATGCTTTATTGGCCCTCGAGGAGGATGAGCAGACCCACTACCCCACCATGAAACTGGCGCTCATCAGAAAGTTTGGACTAACACCTGAAAAGTACAGACAGAAGTTCAGGGGTAGTCACAAGCTGGGCACGCAGAATTGGGTGGACTTCCTGGACTATGCGAAGAAGGCAATGGAAGGTTGGATTCAGGGCAGTGAAGTGAGGAACTACGAGGAGTTGTTTGACCTAGTACTGAAGGAACACCTGCTCGAGAAATGTTTCCCTGAACTGCGGCAACACCTGGTGGATAGCAAGCTGACCAGTCCCCGGAAGCTTGCTGAGGAGGCGGACATTTGGGCTAGTACCCGGGTGTCCACAAGGGGGACTGGAGGGGATACTCAAAAGGCCGGACAGGGCGCCCCCCAGAAGAAAGAGGGAGGAGAAAAGAAAAAGGAGTTCTCCAAAGGCCCCCAAAATAACTTCCAAGGGAAGGGAACAGGATTCACCTCTAAGGCTAACCCGCCCAGAAACCCTAATCCTGGCCAGAGTCAGCAGCCAAGGGTTGTCCATTGCTACGAGTGCGGTGGCGTTGGACACTATAAAGGAGATCCGAAGTGCCAGAAACGACCACCCCCTCCCACAGGAGGAAAGACCCCCGGAGTAGCTAGTGCAGTGCTCGGGGAGGAGATGCCCTTAACTAAGGGAAGGGAGTGGGCGGGTGTCACTTTAGTGTCCCTGGGAGAACGGGAGATGGTTCCTAAGATCCAGGTGCCCGCAAATACCGCAAAGTATGGGCAATGGGTCACCATCAACGGCCAAAGAGGGGAGGCTCTGAGAGACACAGGAGCCAGTATGACTATGGTGCGTAGCCAACTGGTGTCTCCAGAGCAGGTAATTCCCGATGTACTCCACCCAGCCGCGATGGCTGACGGCAGAACAGGCCACTATCCCGTGGCCGAGGTTCCCTTTGAATGGGGGGGGGTTGCAGGTTCACTTCGAGTTGCCGTAAGCCCTGCCGTGCCAGTCGATTGTCTGCTGGGGAATGACATGGAGCACAACGCTTGGAAAGAGGTGGAATACCGGACTCACACCGAGATGCTGGGTACACCTGACTGGGCCTGTGTTAGCACAAGGTCCACGACTACCCGAAGAGGGAGTTCATTCCGGCTGGAGCCTGGAACAAAGGCCCAGCCAGCTGCCAGTCAAGGGAAGAACCGAGGACAGGAGGAGCCTGCCTCGGCGTCCCCACCCCGTAGGACGGATAGGCCACCGGAGGTGGTGGACCAGGAGTCTGCGGTGGGGGACGTTACCAACCTGGAGGACCTACCCATCCCGGCCGAGTGGCACGTGGAGGGAGGCCCGTCCAGGGAGGAATTCTGCCAGGGCCAAAGGGAGTGCCCTACCCTTGAGGGGCTGAGGCGACAGGCCGAAGCCCAGGCAGCAGGGAACGTTGAAGGGAACTACAGTGTTTACTGGGAGGATGGCCTCCTCTACAGTGAACCCAAGGCACCCCTACATGGATCGTCACGAGCCTTGGTAGTTCCTCAACGTTATCGAGCCTTCCTTCTGGAGTTGGCTCACGAGATACCATTGGCAGGACACCTGGGGCAAGACAAGACCTTCGCCCGTCTTGTCCCACACTTTTATTGGCCTCAGATGAAAGTGTCGTCCGATACCTACTGCCGGACATGTGTGTCTTGCCAAGCCGGTGGGAAAACAGGGGTGAAGCTGAAAGCTCCCCTGGAACCACTTCCTGTCGTTAGCACCCCCTTTGAAAGGGTGGGCATCGACATTGTGGGTCCATTAGATCCGCCGACTACAGCTGGTCACAGGTTTATCCTGGTCCTGGTGGATCATGCCACACGGTACCCAGAGGCAATACCTCTGAGGACCATAACAGCACCTGTTGTGGCTAGGGCCCTGATGGGAATCTTTACCCGAGTGGGTTTTCCCAAGGAAGTTGTGTCCGACAGGGGGACCAACTTCATGTCAGCGTACATGCGGGCGATGTGGAAGGAGTGTGGAGTGACCTACCGGTTCACAACTCCTTACCACCCCCAGACAAATGGTCTGGTGGAGAGGTTTAACAAAACCTTGAAGGGCATGATCAGAAGTCTGCCTGAAAGCCTGCGGAGGAAATGGGACGTCCTCCTACCCTGTTTACTTTTTTCCTACAGGGAAGTGCCACAGAAGGGAGTGGGCTTCAGCCCCTTCGAGCTTCTGTATGGGCACCCTGTACGTGGACCTCTCAACCTGGTGAGAGACGGATGGGAAAGAACTCCCAGAAAGCTTCCCCAGGATGTGGTGAGCTACATGCTGGCCTTCCGGAGCCAAATGGCTAAGTTGTGGAAGCAAGCTTCTGACAACTTGGAAGCCAGCCAAGCAGTGATGAAGGCGTGGTATGACCACAACGCTCACCCGGTGGAGTTGGAGCCTGGCCAGAAGGTGTGGGTGATCGAACCAGGAGAGCTTAGTGCCCTCCAGGATCGCTGGTCAGGACCCTTTGAGGTGTTGGAGAAGAAGGGTAAGGCTACCTACTTGGTGGACCTGAAGACCCCTCGTCAGCCCCTGCGGGTGCTGCATGCCAACCGCCTCAAACCCCACCACGAGAGGCCCGAAGTCATCTTGATGATGGTGACTGACGGAGGAGAGGACGTGGAAAGCGAGCCTCTCCCTGATCTGTTTGCGTCTCAAGAGAAGGATGGGTCGGTGGAGGGAGTGATTCTCTCCCCATCTCTAACTCCTGAACAGCAGGAGGACTGTCGCCAGGTCCTGGGGCAGTACTCCTCGTTGTTCTCCCTTGTCCCGGGTAGGACTCACCTGTGCGTCCATGACGTGGACACAGGAGACAGCCCACCTGTGAAGTCCAAGATCTACCGGATGTCAGACAAGGTGAAGGCCAGCATTCATAGTGAAGTCACTAAGATGCTGGAGCTAGGAGTGATTGAACCTTCTAGCAGCCCCTGGTCTAGTCCGGTGGTGTTAGTACCGAAAGCTGCACCACCGGGTGCCCAACCAGAACTGAGGTTCTGTGTGGACTACCGGGGACTGAATTCAGTGACAAAAACTGATGCTCATCCGATCCCTAGGGCGGATGAATTGATTGACCGGCTGGGAGCTGCCCAATATCTAAGTACCTTTGACCTTACTTCAGGGTACTGGCAGATCTCGTTGACTGATGGAGCAAGGGAAAGGTCAGCCTTCTCCACGCCCAATGGCCACTACCAGTTCTGTGTGATGCCCTTTGGGCTCAAGAACGCACCTGCCACGTTTCAGCGCCTGGTAAACCAGATCCTCACCGGAATGGAGAGTTTCTCTGCTGCTTATCTGGATGACATAGCCGTCTTCAGTAACAGCTGGGAGGATCACTTGCGTCACCTGCAAGCTGTTCTCCAGGCCCTGAGACAAGCTGGATTGACGATCAAGGCCAGCAAGTGCCAGATCGGGCAGGGGTCGGTAGTGTACCTTGGACACTTGGTGGGTAGGGGAGCGGTGCAACCCCTCCAGGCGAAGATCGAGGCCATCATGGCCTGGGAACCCCCCAAGACACAGACTGAGGTCCGAGCATTTTTGGGCCTCACGGGATACTACCGCCGCTTCGTGAAGGGGTACGGTACCATCGTAGCCCCCCTCACGGAGCTCACGTCCAAGAAACAACCTCGACGGGTAGTCTGGACGGAGGCTTGTCAGCAAGCCTTTGAGAGATTGAAGAAAGCCATGTGCGAGGCCCCGGTCTTAAGGGCCCCAGACTTTTCCAAGGAGTTCATTGTCCAGACAGATGCATCAGAACATGGCATTGGGGCAGTGTTATCGCAACTCAACGAAGAGGGTCTGGATCAACCCGTGGTCTTCCTATCCCGGAGACTACTTCCCAGGGAACAGAAGTGGAGTGCAATAGAGCGTGAAGCCTTTGCAGTGGTATGGGCTCTGAAGAAGTTGCGGCCATACCTGTTTGGCTCGCACTTCCTAGTTCAGACCGACCACAGACCCCTTCGTTGGCTGATGCAAATGAAGGGGGAGAATCCCAAGTTGTTGAGGTGGTCTATTTCCCTACAGGGGATGGACTTTCAGGTGGAACATCGGCCTGGAGTGGACCACGCCAATGCAGACGGTCTCTCAAGGTATTTCCGCCTTAGTGATGAGAACTCCCAAGGGGTTGGGTAGCTCCCCCCACTTTCAGCTGGGGGGGACGCGTGTTGGACCTGTCAGCCCTTTGGGTGGTCCCTCCTCATCATTATTTATTTTGTCCCACTTTTGCCTCAAACCCTGTTTGAATTTTTCCTTTTTGGGAACCACCAGACTTTTTCGTGTTGCTGCAGATTCAGGGAGCCATTTTATCTACCCCTGAAACTTCTGCCTGAGGGCCTGGAGCACAAAATGGTGGCCACCTGTGACATCACCAGCATCCACTGGAACATACCAGCACCTTCCAGAACATTCCAGGAGATTCCAGAACCCTGTGACCGTTGGAGGCGGTTTAGAATGTTGGGAGGTTAAGACAGAGTGTTGGCAGTTGGAGCTGGCAGTTGGCACCTGACTGGTGAAGAGAGAGGAGCACAACAGTGAAGGAGGAAGGAGTGAAGCAGCAGGGGTGGAAACTTGTGCCTGGAGTGGGGTCCATAAACCCACCCTTGATACTTGTCCCTACTGATGGATCCCAGCCTATAGCCCTGTGTGGGAAGAAGACAGAAAAACTCATCCTAAGGACCTGAACAGCAGGAACAGGCCTTAGAAGCAGAAAGCAGCAAGATCCTGACCTGGAAACTGGTTTCCCTGGAGTCCGGCGTCGAGTAGCCTAAGACCTGGAGCCCGAGGTGGAGAAGCGGCGCTGACTGAATGAGGAAGACGTCGTACCCGGAGCCGCCTGAGGTCGTGAGAGGGCGCCGACGGAGGTCGTGAGGAATTCCAGAGGTCGAGGAGGAAGTGAACCGAGGTCGAGCGAGCGGCGTCATCGGAGGAGTGAAGTCCGCCCTCCGGAGTCGTCGGAGACCGAGGTAGAGGTGAACCGGAGGTCGGGAGTGAGGATCGCACTCCGGAGTCGCCCGGAACCTGAGAGGAGGAGCACCGGAGGTCGGGGGTGAGGATCGCACCCCGGAGTCGCCGGAAGTCGACATCGAGGCCAGGCCGGCCGACGTCATCGGAGCCGAGAGCGCCATCGGACCGGAGCCGCCCGAAGTCGACACCGAGTAGAGACTGCCCGACGCCGTCGAATCGGAGGTCGAGATTGAACCGAGGCCGCCGACATCGGACCGGAACCGCCTACCGGCGTCGTCAAAGAACTGACATTGTGCCGAGGCCGCCGAGACCGAACCGGAACCGCCTCACGGCGTCGACACGACTCCAGCGGCGTCGGAACATCAGAAAAAGGGCAGTAAGTGGAGTAGAGGGCGCCTAAGGCCCTGTGGAGACCTGAGAGACTGCTCTAAGGGGCTAGGGAGGTGCTGAAACCAACCTGACTGTGCCTGGGGTGAACTGGGACTAACCTAGAGAGGTGGTGTGGAGAGAGACAGCCAGGGCACTGGTATTCCCCCCCTTTGATCTACCTCAGTTTAGGCCTCAGCCTTGTCTCAGCCAGGGAGTAGCCCCCCTCAAGCCTTCCACAACCCTACAAGCTGTGCCGGGGCCAAATCAGCCCTTAGGAATTGAAATGTCAACTGATTACATGAGTGTTGCTGTATACTTTTAATTATTTATTGGGGGTACTGTATTTATTGAGTTTTTACCTATTTATTGCTTCACTATATTTATAGGTCCACAGGACTTGATGGTGTACAATATTTATTGGTACAGTATTTATTGCCTCAGAATATTTAATTGCCTGTATTACCTGCACTGATATTTATGTCCCTTGTATTTATGATCACCCCTATTTATTGAATCTTCAGATAATATTTATTTAACCTGCACTATTTAAAATTGTATATTGTGATTGACCTATTTATTTTTCCAATCAGCAACTAAGAGAAAAAGATAAAGAAGAATATTTTCATAATTTTTACGGTGTAGAGTCGTTTTTGGAACGGATGCACGCATGGTTATTGTATGGGTATATTGTATGCTTAGCACGGTGCCTGTTTCCTGACCACTCGAGCCAAGCTACCACAGTGTGTTCGGGGAGTCCACCACCACCCTGCGGAGTGGGAGTGGGCTGTTTCCAACAGCACCCATTCTGTGTTCTTATCTATCGCTCCATCTCTGTCCCTTCATCTGTCTTCTTTCGATGCACTCCTTTTCTCTCCCCTCTCCCGCAATTTGCCCTTTGCATCTCTCAGGTTTTTTTCACTCGTTCTATTTCCCATTTTCTCACTCTTCTCTCGAACTTTCTCTATTTTCCTAGATAGATCTTGTAACAATCTCTTGCTTTCTGTAGCCCCTTCTCAGCCTTCATGTCTCTATTTATTTATTTATTTATTTATTCATTTGGGGATGTGAATTGACGTGGCCCAGGTGTGCATCAAAGTGTTATGCCATATCAGTAATAAACAGCTGTGAAAGAAAACGTAAACAAACGCTGCTAATATTTTAGGTTAATACAAGATAGAAAAATTACGGTTTTCAGGATTCAGGAAGAAATTACAACCGCTTTCAGCTTCCTTCCTCTGAGTGTGGCCCGGGCTGCAGTGGGAGCAGATACCGCCTCCCTGTTTATCTTCCCAATCTCTCTTTCTCTGGACGTCCAAGTGCTGTTCTAGGTAGCAGTGTGTGCTAGTCTTACAACCTCATTGAGGGCGCAATTAACAAGCAAGCATTGGCATAGCCAATAGGTCACGCCTTTGGGGCCTTATACGTGTTTAGCCATGCAACAGTTGTTGTTTCACCAAGGATATTGTGCTGCATAACTAAATACTTATAAGGTCCCAAAAGCGAGACGTATTGGCTATGTCAATTCTTGTTTGTTCATCTCAGTTGTCTGCTCTTGATTCAGTGTATTTCTTCCCTAATTTTGTGCTTGTTCCTCCCAGGCATCTATGTGCTTCCTTGATTTCTTCCTCTTTAATTCTTAATCCTCACCTGCACTCTTCACACCAATGGTATTTTTTTTAAATTTTACATTTTATGTTGGCATGTCAGCGATGCTAGGCCTTTTCCCCCTCTTTTATTGTGCTCACTTATTTTTGAGTAATTTTTCTTTTAGAGTTTAATTTAGCTTTGTAACTCAGCTGTCAGCTATTTTAGAATAGGAAATAAAAAAATGGTCACCATGAGTGATGCACGCGCGTCTCTCAACAAATGAAACCATTTCTAGCTATCTTGGAATGCAGTTGCCTTAAATTGAACTTATTGGTAGATACCTGGCCATGCGTGCGCTTGTGTCTTGAGGGGCACGCATGCGATTGGAAACAAGCTTTGACAAAGGCATTAGCTCAACTTTTTAGAGCCGACACTTGTTACTTACCAAAGCATGGCTTTAATTTTGAAATTATACTTCCTAAATCCTACACAGGACATTTGGAGGCAGAAGTGCATAGAGGATCGAACTTCTGCCTTCAGGGATATCCATATCGCATTTATATCAGCACTCTTAATTAACAAGTCTGTGCACACTCTTAAGGTAAAAAACTTTTGTTTCACTCAACATACCACTTTATAGAAACGTTTTGCAAAGAGACTGGGGCAGAGAAATATCGTATCTATCAGCTGAGTGGATAAACCTTACAATTGTAATGTACGGTGCAAGAGTCTTGAAGAGATGTCTATTAATCCTCCAAACAGGAGAAACTACATAACTATTATCCAAACAAATGACACTGCACTCAATATGAAGAGTATTACAAAATACTCCACCAAACAGTTACGTCAAGTCAAGAAGTAAATGCACACCTTTTAAGGTCCAGAGAGTAAGATAACTCCCATGTGGCACCTCCTATCAAGTATTCATGGTATGAGGTGCCAAACGGGAGCGGTCTTACTCGCTGGACCTTTAAAGGTTTTATCCCACTCTAGAAGGAAGACTTTGAAATAGGAGCTTCTCAAGAAATGAACTTGATTGATTGGGATCTCGAGGCACTCTGTTTATTTTGAAAGATACGTACTGCCATTTGGATAAACAGTAGAAACATTGACATAAGCCCTGAAGCAGTCCCGGATTGGACGAAAGGCGTTGGCTACAATATCTTAAGAAGCTTTCTAAGTAAAAGAAGATCATGAATGAATAAATAAATTAACTTTTAAAGAAGAAACCTTTTGAGTTGGTGCATAATGTGACCTGTTTTCATAACTTCTTGACATGACCTGTTTGGATTATTTTGTAATCCAAACGGCGAAGTCATTTAAGTCTGGGTAAATGCTTTATAGATAAGAAGTTATAACCGGCAAGGGTTCACACTTCTCCCTTTCAGGATAAATGAACTTGTTGCAACGGGCACATAACTTCCCGGGCTATTATGAGGATTGGAATGTGTGATCTGTGGATTATGTGAAGTTTGCCGCGACAAATACATGAACCATTGTGACATTTATTTTCGGATTCCAAGAATAGTTTTTCTTCACAGCAGACACTGTTCAATTGAAGTGCCTGTGGCATGCAGCGGAACATTTGCACTGGCCTGTTTTACTGTTGAGCCACGCAGCCCGAAAATGAGCAAACTGGTGCTGTAGAAACCCGCACTGCCTAACCTGCACATAATGCTATTGCTGTTCGCAAGAGTCACATCCGTCCTGCACAGAAGGCCACGGGTGAGCTGGGTCAGGCCTTGGCATGAGACAGTTCTCCTTCACATAGTTGTACTGTGCAGTTAGTGCCTTGCTTTGCGGCCATGAACTTCAGTATCTGGTCTCAGTCCCACCACAATGCCAGGTACTCTAATCCTCTCTTTTATTAATTGTACATTTGGTGTGGAAAGGCACCAGGGCATGTTAAGATTGCTCATTAAAGCTATTTGCTATTATTCATATACTTGACGATAAAGGGGGACCCTGTCCTGTCTTTGAGGCTAGTGATTTTAGCATGGGCTGCTGGAATTATGTGGCAGGATGACAGGAGAGGAACAAATTATGTAGGAAGAAAAGGCAAATTATGCCTCATAATGCAGCACATTGTTGCAGTATCACTGTTTTTATTTAGTTGTTTTTACAATATTAACACTGCCTGTGCAGAGCCTGCACCTCGTTGGTATCATTTTAGCAGCAGCAGGCAGCAAAAAAGTGACCAGTCACTGCGTGGCAACATGCTTGGCCGCATTTTTTTGCTTTCAAGTTTTAACCTGTTTGAGTTAGAAATAGTTAACTATTTTCTTTAAAAAAAAAAAAAAACATTATGCAGAGCGTGATGTATTGTGTGCACAGTATCTTTTGCTCCTTCTGTGTGGAAGAACTTCCAAGTTGTTTCAAATGGCATACTTGATATGCCCTAGGACACCTAACAGCTTGCCAAAACTGATCAGTGGTGTTTGCAGTCCCAAACTTGATAATTATTTCGTCCTCTCGCTCTTTGAGCCTACTATCATATATTGGTCATATATTGGTTTTGAACTTAGTTCCACTCCATCACAGTTTTATGTGGTAAGGTGGCCACCATCCGTTATTAGGTTTACTTAATTCAATAACTCCTTGTTTTGTTTCTGTTTACCTCTCTAGTGTGTGGCTTGAGGCTTCCTTCTCTTATTTATCCCAGCAGTCTGGTGGTACTATTCTCAATGCCTTGTTTCCTCACATTATGGGTACGTTTTCTCAGCCTCCCAATACTACTATGTGGTGCAGCTTAGCCATCCCTCTTCTGTTTTGACCCTGGCTTGGGTCTCTAATCCTATGTTTTCTGGTCTGCCAGGCACTCGCACCTGCAAATGCTCACTGGACCAGAGGTAATGTATATTTTTTTGTGAGCACCTGGAAATAGGTCTCGAAAGCGTTACGCCATTTGCATCCTGTGGTAACACTCGGGAAGCAGTCACCTGAACAGCTATCATGTAGTCGGATGTAACCCACCCAACTCAAGAGCTTGCTGAATGCCATACTGGAAGAGAATTGGTCACTTGGCAAAGCAGACCAGATGGGCATCACTAGATGCTATTCTAGGAATGTATTGTTGAATGCTGCTGATCTGCTTCAAGCAGATGTTTTTGATTTTACTCTCAATTGACTTTATGCATGATTTAAAGTGTACTGTAACAGTTATGGGATTAGAACTGTTGTGTCCGTTAGGGATTCTGCTGCCACTCTGCTCTTCATTAGTGCGCTATACAAGTATCAATTTACATTACATTCATTGCTGTTGTCACTGGATCTGGATCTGTGAGGTTAATCGTTTCTTATGGTTGCAGCATATTTTTTTGTTATTTAATTAGAATTTTGACAAGCCAGCATACCAAGTATTTGAACTGAAAAGTGATTTGAGGATCACTGTCTTGGTGACTGTGTTTAAGAGAATTTACAAAGACTGGTCTGTGGGGTGGTATTAGACCATTCAGTTCGTTTGTAAACACGTTTTCCCAACTGTTGCCACACAACTTTCAGCCTTTAATTATAAACCTGATTTAATACTATGTAAACCTTAATCTTCATGTATTTTGAGTGCAAAGTAAAACAATCCCAATACGGAATGTGGCCTCTTAACAAGAGAAAGCAAAAAAAAAAAGCCATAATGATGTTTTTCTCTGGTACTATCTATTAAATTATACAACCTGATCTGAAAAACGTTAAATATTGACAGACACACACACAGAAATTTAGATCTGTCTGCGTTAACTCTTAAAATATGTGCTCCACAAAATATTTCGAATCCAAATGTAGTGTATTAAATAGCCATGCCATGGAAAGCACGGGTATCGCTTCTTTCCTTGCATAAGAATATTTGTTGTAGATTACGTTTTTTTTTGTCAAAGGAGACTCCTTAGACTGCCTCTTCCATCTAGTTAGTCCAAAGTAAATTTGAGTCCAAAACAACCGTGTTTGAGCTGAAATATGCACATCACCTTTCTGACATTGAGGACAAGCACAGAGCACACTGCTAATTTAGCCTTTTGTGAATGTAGTAGATTACACAATTGTGTTGCAAGATCATTGTAGAGTGCAGACACACCCTTATGCATCAGTACAAAGACTCTCGGCTGTCTCTTGCTGATTGATATCCGGTGCCAATTTCCAGTTACCAACCAGTAAATGCAGCCTATTGGTAGCAATTGCAGTGAAGCGTGTGTAAGGACCCCAGGTCCAAAAGTGTAGTTAAATAATTCTGAAATAGGATGTCTGATTTGTAGGTTGTCAAAGATAGAAATGATGGCTGTAAGCTATCTGATAATTCTGGCAAGTCTTTGAGCAGTTGCCTTCTCTAAAAAAGAAAAAAACTTCACCTAGCTACTCTGTCATTTGAGGGTCACAAAAGTAGCCAAAAGAAGGGGATAATGTTCAAAGTGGGGCTTGGACCAACATCCTTGCTATATTGCGTTTCTTTTGCATAGTAAGACATTTTGTAAATCTTTTCAGCTTCTTTAGACTCACTTTAGGACAGGCAAAGATATTTAAAACCTTTTTTCATGTGCTGAAGGTAATTTAGTTAATTAATTTGGCACCCATAAAATGTGTCTGAAGTTTGTGGACTGCCCAGGTAAATTTGCAAGGCCCATCCTATCCTCTAAGTTTAACAGGTAGTCTTCATTTCTATGCAGTTTTATCTTCCCAAATAAAACTTGTAGCAATATTTTTTTTTAAAGTGCACACAAATATAAACAGTAAGTGTCTGGGAGAGATTGACGATTTTAAGGAAATACTTATTTTGATCAAATTCACTTTGCTAATGAAGGTTCCAGAGATTACATCTTTGCAGTTCAAGAAGCTTTTGGAGCAATTCTTTGAAGTTAAGCAACCAAATGCCCTGACCGTTGGTTTACACTTTTGCACAGATTATACAGGTCAGAGTATAAAGTGGTAATATTTCGGCGCTTAGTTTTGCTCATGCCTGTAAAAGGTAAACTGAGCGAGGCCATCTTCACAACTGAATATTTACTGATATGCACAATTAAAGTTGCATCTACAAATAAGGCTGCCAATGTAACACGCAAACAGACTCAATGTGGTGTGGGCGATGTCTTCAATAGTTTTAGTAAGTTAACATACGCTTTTGAAGCAGCGGAATTGTATAAGAAGTTCAAAATTCATGGTATTTATTCTTTTATAAGGTAAAACTAACCCATTACCATGCTGCTTGTAAGATTAAATTTGCACAAAGACCACCATATCCTTTCATTGGATCAAAAATGGCTTTGTAATTGTGTACTTATTGTTCCGGAAAGTTTTTGTAGAGATCTCTCCAAAAAGTGGAGTTGAGGAATGATATTTATGTATACGAATTAATATTTTAATATTCTATGCTATGAAATTTTCTTACTTGTGACTTAAAGTTTCAATATATTAGAGTATTAAACCTAATCGTATGCTTAAAAAAATCTTTGGTTCCATGCCCTAACTGTGTAAAACTGCCACCCAAATAGCCAACCTTGAAGATTCCAAGATCTTGCATAGTATGTCCAATATTGACTCTGTACTGAGCCTTCCAGTTACACAGTATCTGCTTTGTATCCCTTAGCCTCTCTGGAGCAGGAAGTCTAGTGAGACAAAATGTAACCTGTTAGTAGGTGGTTTCTGTAGGTGCTTGAAGAGCAGTTTATAAGCATGGTGCATATAATTTAGTTTTGATCTTACCACCGTCGTCTGGCATGTATTTGTCTTTGGTGAGGTCTTGAAATAGACATGCACCCCATCTGCATCTTCCCTCTCGCATGCAGGTTTTTTGTTGGTGCATCCTGTTCTTATACATGGGATTGAGTCTACATTCAAATCCTTGGATTCCAGGATTGCTTTTTGTGTAGGGAGTTTGTCAAATCATTGTCAAATGCCTATTGCCTTATCAGGTAAATGCTTAAAGAAAAATAATTAATCTTAATTTGTGAATGATTATTTGCATGATAGTTGAATGAGGTCAGAAAAGCAGTAATGTGGATGCATGTTTGTGTGGCTGTAGCTTTTGATCATTGGAGGAGAAAGCATTTTCATACTCGCTATGGAAAAACCATCGCTAAACACATTGAACAATACGAAATATTACCGCTAAGCCTATTTGCGTGATTTGGAGAAAGCATTTTGGATAACGTTTGTGTATTGCTATTCATGTGTTTACATGATATGTAGCTTATACATCCCTCTGTTGAGAGCTTTTATTGTCCGTTTACACTGCAGATACACAACTTAGTGTTCTGGTTGTAAAGGTAGCATTCTCGAGCAGACGGGCCTGCTTGGTTGGGCCAAGGCCATTATGTGATCCTTAAAGTTAAGCTGCATTCCGATTCATCAAGTCTCCCTAATTGTCTACTGTTGGAAGTTATTGTACAGCACAGCTTTCACAAACCACTTGACCTTTTAGCAATTTGTACAGACTTTGGTCTCTGTTCAGATTCACCCAATGTGAGATTTGGCATGAGGGGTTGCATTTTGAACAACATTCTAGTCTGGGTGAGTACTCTGAAAGTTTGATTTAACCATAAATTCTGATGGACATTTAGCCGCAGATTCGTTAACTTGTGAATTCTCCCTGGGCGTCAGACTGGATCCGGAAAATTTTCCGAGGGCTATCGCCATACTGCTCTGCTATGACATCTCCGGATGTGACGTCAGCGGTGGCATATAAGACCCCTTCCGCACACGGACGTTAGTTTCTTCTCTTCCGCGCTGCAACGCGGATCCAGACAAGCGGTTCCTCAGGCCATTTGTATTTTTGACCTACTTACGACTCCTTTTTGCACCAAGGAACCGTGTGCCTATGCCTTTGGGTTTTAAGTCATGTGAGAGCTGTGCTTGACAGATGTCGGCTATGGGCCCCCATCTCATCGTCATGTGGTGCCTAGGAGAGCACCAGGACTCCGAGTAGTGAGACTCCTATAAACTAAGGCCTTGTGAGCAAGGCAGATGAATCTGTCCATGGGATGTCAGTCTTCTTCCAGCTCTGTGGTTCCTGCCCGTGGCCAGTTCCCATGAGCGCCACTCACCTAAATCCCGGCGTAGAGATCGAAGCAGAGACAGCCTTCGGCCTCACTGTGTCGCTCTGTGGTCTCTGCTGGGTCCTCTCGTTCTTTAACGGAGGATGTCGCACAAGAGACTATGACCCAGATGCTGCATACTATCATGCTCTAAGGGCCTTTTTTGGGCCCATGCCTCCCCCCTGGAGCGCCTTCGGGCCCCAAGGAGGTAGGAGGTATTCTGACTGGAAACATGTCGGCAGGTTTGCCATTGGCGCCCGTCAAAAACCTCCGCTCTGTGCCCCGAATCATCACGGTGTCGGAGCACAGCCAGGTGCTGCCTCCGGTAATGTCGCTGGCGGCGTCGGATCAGGTGGTACAGGAAGCAGATACAACGCTGTACCGACATTGGTCGGTGCTGGAGGCGCCACTCATGGTGCATGATGACATGAGGCCACACTGGCGTCGATCGGCATTGGACACACCGTTCATAGCCATTGCACTGTCTTCTCCTTTACATTCTGAGGGCAAAGCTGGCTCTATTGCGGTTTCTCCAGCATTGCAAGGTGGCTTTGGTGACGCTGACTGCTTGGTTGGTCTGGTTCAGCCTCTTGTGGGAAGTTCTTGGCCTACATTAGGTGAGGATGGTAGCCTACAACCCTCTCCTAATTCTGATTTGCTTTCTCCCCCACGAATAGTCACTGAGGCTAGTGTGGCTTTTGCTGCGGTTATAAAGACGGCTGCTGATGTCTCGAAATTGCAGCTTCCTTTGGTGAGTTTGACATCTGATCCCTTATTGAATCTGATTAATCAGTGTGTGACTGGTGTTGAACTCTTACTGCCCTATGAAGAGTCTCTATATGATATTCTTTTGGGAACTTGGCCAAGGCCAGTGACCTGAGTCTCTGATCGTGCCATTTCCCATCGCCATCGTCCTGCTCCGGATGACCCGGTTCTCCAGTATTTGGTGTGTCTTTCATAGATTCACATGCTTGAATATTCCCCGTTGTCGAAGTGGGAGTCCCATGGTATATAAAAAGCAATAAGTGTCATGTGTATATACATAAACCTACATAACCACATAATAGCATATACATATCCAAATAAACTTTATATACAATTCAGAAATAACATATCAAGTGAAAATACCATAGGATAGTATTGACACATAGGAAAGCATTAAGAAAAAGAATCACTTTACTGACCTATCATTGTCGTTTTATAGTCCAAACTCCAGCCAATCAGGCGCAAGCACCCTCTAGATCCTTCTCCTCAGAGGCTCAGGCCCTCAGATTTTCTACCGCACGTCGTGTGAAGGGAGTCTCCCTGAGCTCTGCTCAGTGGTCTGGTTTGAGTTTTTCTCATCATGTCTTCAAGTAAGAAGTCTCTTTTCCATCCCTGTTCATCTTGTGGGAAGTTAAGGCTCTTTTCTGAGGACCCTCATGACAAATGTATCTATTGTCTTTACCCTGACCATAAGGTGGCCAACTGTAAAATCTGTAGAACCTTCTCTCAAAAGACTTTGAAGGACAGGGAGGGTCGCCTTTTATTGTGGCTTCAAAAACTGAAGGATTCGGATTACCCCCTTTCTGAGGTGGAGAGTGTAGCCTCTATTCGAACAGGAGTCTCCTCCAAGCGTGGTAGTGTTCAGGACTTGCCGTCTCCCTTTCTGAAAAAGAAGAGACTTCATCTTAAGGAAGTGTCTACAGGCCAAGTCTCTGTTACCACGCCAGCCCCCCCGAGACCTAGCTCTCAGGCGTCTCTGACTCCGCCAGCGCATGTTTCTAGTCAAAAACGCGCAAGACCGTCGACGGCCCCTCCGTCGACGAGATCTGCCACTTCATCAACATAGTCGATGACGGCGTCGAGCAGAATTCCTTGTCGTCGTCGACGACTTCGTCGACGTCTTCACCGTCGTCAGTGGTGTGTGTTTCCCTGAAGACTATTTCAACGACTATTCCATTATCTTCTTCGTCGACGACTAGGAAGCTGGCGCTTCCGTCGACGTCTAAGGCTTCGTCGACGATAATGAAGAAGGCAACGATGCCTTTGGTGCCAATGTCTACACCAGTGTCGGTGGACACCTCCTTGTTGCAGCGTCGCCATGCTGTGCTGGACTCTGTTATGATGCCACCGGTCACTCTGCCATCTCATCAGCTATTCCCCACGGTTGCTGAAGAGGTTTCGGACTCTGATGACGATGTTCAGTCCTCTTTCCGAGATGCTCATAGTCCTTCTGAGCTTCACATTAAATGCCAAGATTTTGAAGATGATGATTATTCGCAGGACTATTACTGTCGGGAGCAGGAGCAACATCCCCCTGCACAAGTTCCCATGCGCAGCTTCCGTTGTCGCTGATCTCCAACCTTCAATTCATGTTGGAAGATTATAATCGGCGCTTTCCGGCTTCCTCTCATAGTTCTCCACGTGAGACGCCATCTGCTGTTCCGTCTACCCCTGTGTTGCCAACCATGCCGACACCATCCGCACCTGCATTGGTTCCCCCTGCAACAGATGAGGTGGTGGACAATCTGGATACGGAGGAGGGAGAGCTTCATGATGACGACTCTATGGCGGACTGGGATGACTATCAAGTCAATTCGCCGGCATCACCTTCAACATCGCCAGTAAATTCACCACCTGTCGACATATCAGGATTCCATCAACTGATGGACAGGGCAGCTCAACGCTTTCACCTTCCCATGGTGGTTAGGGAGGACTGCTTTCTGTACGACTTAAAGTCCCAGCCGCAGAAGCAGGTACGAGCCGTGCCCATTATAGACTTTATCTGGAACGAGGGCATTAAACTGATGAAAACGCCTAACTCCATCCCGGCTGTCCTCCCACGACTGGAGAAAAAGTACAAGGCCCCGTACTCTTCCCCCAGCTTGCTTGGTGTCTCAGCCTAAGCCAGACTCGGTGATCACCCAGGCGGCGCAACGTCGTTCCAAAAATCCATCGTCTCCGCTCTCGTCACCTCCGGATCGTGACGGCCGCCCCCTGGATGCCATTGGCAAGAAGTTTTCAACCATGGCTTCAACAACAGTCCGGGCAGCAAACTCTTTGGCCATCCTCGGTCGTTACGATCGACTAATGTGGTCGGACATGGCGGCTTTGGTTAAGCTTATCCCGGAAGATTCTAGAGCAGAAGCTCTAAAGATCCTGCAAGAGGGTGAGAGGGCATCCTCCGAAATCATCGACTGCTCCGTCGACATTGCCTCCACGGGTTTTCATCAATTGGCTGGAGCGGCCGTTTTAAGACGACAGGGTTGGCTTCGTTCCACCGCGTTCCGTCAGGAGGTACAGGCCAAGATTCTGGACATGCCGTATGACGGAGAATCTTTATTCGGCCAGCATGTGGAGGACGCTTTGCAAGCCATCAAGAAGGATACTGAGACGGCTCGCTCCCTCGGCACTCTCCAGTTCCGTAAGCAGCCCTTTCGGGGTGCGCACGGCCGCGGCACCTCCTCTTCTTTTCGTGGGTCCTCTTCCCAGTACCGCTCCTACAACCAAGGACAACAACGTTATTCCTCCCAGCCACAACAGTCTTACAGACAGCAGTCTGGCAAATCTTTTAGAGGAAAGTCAAATTTCAAGGGAAACTCTTCCAAAAAACAATGACTGGGTACATCAAACGTCCCCTCTTTCCAGTTTTCCCCTTTCTTCTGTTGGAGGACGAATCGCCCAGTTCTTTTCAACTTGGTCCTCAATCACTTCGGACCGCTGGGTTCTGGACATTATTTCAAAGGGCCATGCCCTACAGTTTGTGAAGGTTCCCCCACACACCTCTCCATCTGGACCTCCTCCCGCTCACCTCAAAGAACTTTTCAATCAGATTCAGATAATGCTCAAAAAAGGAGCCATCGAAGTGGTTCCGAAATCACAAAAGGGATTGGGGTTCTATTCCCGCTTTTTCCTCATACTAAAGAAATTTGGGGAGTGGCGCCCCATGCTCGATCTAAGGACGCTCAACAAATTTCTCAAGGACCAATCATTCCGCATGCTCACGCTAAAGGACATCCATCAATTCTTCTCTCAGGGCGATTTCATGACAACAATCGACCTCCAGGATGCTTATTTCCATGTGCCCATAATTCCACGCCACAGGAAGTACTTACGTTTTCGTGTGGGTCACAGGGATTTCCAATTCAAGGTCCTGCCCTTCGGCCTCCGCTCAGCTCCGCGGGTCTTCACAAAGATCCTGGCCCCGGTGGTGGCTCATTTGAGACTGACGGGCATACAAATCTTCCCGTATTTGGACGATTGTCTCATCAAATCTCAATCCTCCCACCAAGCGGACCTCGATACTCAGCGCTGTCTCAATCTGTTTCAGTCTCTGGGCTTGTCGATCAACTTGCAAAAGTCTCAGCTCACGCCAGCTCCGTTCAAGACCTTTCTCGGCGCTACCATCGATACGAGCACTGCTATGGCCTTTGCCTCTGCGGAACTTCAAGCACGGATTCGACAGCTTGCAAGCTCCATCGCAGCAAAGCAGTCCGTTTCAGTCCGCACATTAAAGTCTTTTCTGGGGATGGCGTCCTCATGCATCTCTTTGATCCCACATTGCAGACTGAGGAGTCGTACCATTCAGGAGGAATTGGACAAGCAGTGGTGTCAGGTCTCCGGTTCCTTCAACGACCAGCTCGTGGTGACACCCTGCATGGCTCAGGCGCTGCATTGGTGGACCCGTCCTTCCAACATCGCAGCAGGAACATCTTTTCTAACGACAGCACCAGAACTCGTTCTTACCACGGACGCATCCATGGAAGGCTGGGGTGGACGTCTTCAAGATTTATCCGTCCAGGGCAAGTGGACAATGGCTCAGCGTTTCTGGCACATCAACAGATTGGAGCTGATGGCCATTTTCTTGGCGTTGAAATCCTTCCGCCTCCAGCTCCAGGGGGAGTCAGTCCTCATTCAGCCGGACAACACCACCTGCATGCACTACCTGAACAAGCAGGGAGGGACAAGATCTCCGCTGCTTTCCCGTCTGGCTCAGAGGATTTGGAGTTGGGCCATAGTCCATCGCATTACGCTCCAGGCAGTCCATCTGCCCGGCATTTCCAATACTCTGACGGATGCACTCAGTCGGTCAACGTCATCTACCCACGAGTGGGAATTGCATCAGCCGACTCTAGACTTTGTCTACGGCCTTAGGGGTCGCCCGACTATCGACCTTTTTGCAACCCCTCAGAATACCAAATGCCAGTCCTACGCAAGCTGGTTTCCCCACAAAGGGTCGTGCGGAAATGCCCTTTCGATAAATTGGTACAGGATATTTGCGTACGCTTTTCCGCCGATCCCTCTGATTCCTCGAGTGTTGCGGAAGATGCAGCAACAACCGTGCCAGATGCTCCTCATAGCTCCACGGTGGCCTCGGCAGGCATGGTTCTCGGAGTTGCTCCTCCTCTCCCAATGCGAACCCATCCTTCTTCTCCCGAGGCCGGACCTTCTAACAATGAACGGCGGGCGGATATGCTATCCGAATCCCAGTTCACTCAGCTTGTCGGCTTGGAACCTGAGCACCTTGAATTTGGTCATTTGAGCATTCCACCAGCCTGCAGGGAGGTGTTAGCTAAGGCAGGGGCGCCCTCCACATTGAAAACTTATAAGCTAAAGTGGAAGCGATTTTGTCTTTGGTGTGCGTCCGCTCACATACATCCAGTGCACGCCTCCCCAGGACACATTATGCCGTTCTTCCTGCAGTTAGCGCAGTCTGGACTGTCACACTCTACCTTAAAGGTCTTTCTAGCGGCAATATCTCGCTTTCGGCAGGACGGCTCGTCCTCTCTCTATTCATCTAGAGTTATACAGCAATTTTTCAAGGGTCTCTTCTGAATGTTCCCGCCCATTCGGCATCCTCCACCCACGTGGCGTCTGAACATCGTATTGGCTCAGCTCATGAAGGCGCCCTTTGAGCCAATCCACTCGGCGGTTTTCAAATTCTTTACTTGGAAAGTGGCCCTCCTCCTTGCTCTGACTTCCTCCCGCAGAGTCAGTGACATTCACGCCTTTACAATACAACCTCTGTTTCTTCAATTCAGATCGGACTGTGTTATTCTCCGCACTAATCCGGCTTTCATGCCTAAAGTGCCATCCGTTTCCATCTCAATGAACCAGTAATCTTAAAGACCTTTTTCCCGCATCCGCAGTCTCCGGCAGAGCAGAGTTTACACACTCTGGACTTAAAGAGATGTCTTAAATTTTACATCAGCAGAACACAATCCTTTCGCAAGTCGGATCAGCTGTTTGTGTCCTACGGACGCTCTTGTAAAGGACAGTCCGTTACCAAGCCCGCGATTGCCCGTTGGGTTTCTTCATCAATCTCTTTTTGCCATCCAAGGGCTGGCAAGCCTCTTTCTTCTGGAGTAAGAGCTCATTCAACGAGAGCCATGTCATCTTCCACTGCCCTGTTCGCTGGTGTACCCATCCATCAGATTTGACGGGCAGCTACGTGGTCCAGCAGGCACACGTTCACGAAGCACTACTGCCTGGAATCGATTAATGAAGCGGACACGGCTGTGGGACAAGCAGTTCTACGGAATCTGTTTAAATAAGGTGAGCCTCTGCTACTTCCCTCCTCCTTGGGAATTCTCAATTGCGTATTAAATACATTGTCATTGTATTTCATGCAATATTATTACGGCCTTGTCAGCCGGCTGCTGCTTACTGCTCACTATTCTATTCAAGCATGTTAATCTATGAAAGACATCCCAAATACTGGACAAGAACAAGTGTTACTTACCAGTAAACTGTGGTTCTCCAGTATCGGTGTCTTTCATAGATTCACATGCGACCCACCCTCCTCCCCTCAGAGGCTCTCTTCTCCTCTTTCGGCTCTTTTGTCACTCTCGTGCTACGAAAATCTGAGGGCTGAGCCTCTGAGGAGAAGGATCTAGAGGGTGCTTGCGCCTGATTGGCTGGAGTTTGGACTATAAAACGACAATGATATGTCAGTAAAGTGATTCTTTTTCTCAATGCTTTCCTATGTGTCAATACTATCCTATGGTATTTTCACTTGATCTGTTATTTCTGAATTGTATATAAAGTTTATTTGGATATATATATATACTATTATGTGGTTATGTATGTTTATGTATATACATGACACTTATTGCTTTTTATATACCGGGGGACTCCCACTTCGGGGAATATTCAAGCATGTGAATCTATGAAAGACACCAATACTGGAGAACCACAGTTTACAGGTAAGTAACATTTGTTCTTTGTCTTTCTGGACTCCCTACTGCTAAGGGGTTTGTAGTGAAAGCAGCTACGACGTTACCAAATCCAAATATATCTCCTTTACTTCCACCAGCTAGGGAATTTAGGTGGTTGGATCTGTGCGGCTGGAATATCTTTGCTTCGACTAGCTTGGCCTTGAGATCATTAAAAAAGTCTTTATGTTTTTGGCACGGCTCCCTGTGCTTTATGGGACTCTGTCACCCATCTTCTTCCTTTCCTGCCTGAAGGACTCGGGGCTGAACTCTTTCAGCTTGCGCAAGATGGCCTGAGATGACAGTTAAATATTAAGTCAGCAATGGACACGGCCGATTTTGTTGTCGGAGCCATAGTTTGGTCTGTTGCTCTTCGCAGACATGTTTGGTTGCAAGAGTCTCAATTCCCTGATAATGTTCGATAGAGTTTGAAGGATATGTTACTTGATGGTGTTCGTCTATTTGACAGCCTTGCGGATTCTGCGATTCAACATCTCATAGCTGCTCGCTTGTAGTTTGGTCTTATCAGGTCATTTGTTTATCTTTTTAAATAGCCACGGTCGTGGATCTTTAGGGTTAAGGATTTAAATCCTGCCTCTGCTGTTGCACTTTCTTACGGCGAGCGTTTGCCTCCGGATTTGAAAGTTTAATCTCTGGCAAGAGGCTTAGTCTCAAGTTCTTACCCATGTTTGGGTATACGTTTTACTCTACTGGAGTATTGGTTTGCTATTGTATAGCTCTTTAAGTGTACTACTTATGTAGTCTATTCGTTTTCTATTAAATAGCTTAGTTACTCTGAGTACCCTGTTTTGTTGGGGCATCACTCTGCTATACTGTTTAGTCTTATTGGACTTCGTTATTTGCTCTTTTAAGGGCTATTGTGTGCTAATACCGGTTTTCCTCTTGTGATATGCGTTCTGGGGTTCTGTTATATTTACACGCCCGTCTGGTTAGGTCGAGCCTGAGCAGTGCATGCGCTGCGAGCTATGCTGTATTGGCGTGTGTACTTAAAGCCCTGACCACTATTCGCCATATAGGTCATTGGTTTGTCATTGCCCTTAAATTCTGGCTTCTGACTTATTAGGCTAGTTAGTCCCTCCTTAGTACCGCCATGTCTTCATTTGTAACCTCCCATGAGGTCTGGCCTTTTTACTACGGTTGTTTCATAATACATTGTCTTTTGCCTGCAAGCACTATTTTCTTTAATGAGTTTCTCTTACTGCAGTAGGGTCTCTCATGCGCAGTTGCGACCACCAGTTTGTTTATTTAACTTGTAGCAAACAGGGAGCTCTTCAGGGGCCAATGGAGACAGAAGGTGGCAACTCAGCGATGCTTTCAAGCATTTGAACTGCAAACGGTCTCGCATTTGCGAGATTTTAAGCTATTGGCATTGTAATGAGTCTGCTTTTTTATTTGTTTTAAAAACCAAAACACAAATAAAAGGCATTGCCATTTACAATGCCAATAGCGCAAACCTGCATGCATTTGAGACCTATTGCATTGCAGGTGCTTGTTTTTCTTAGCCAGGGTAATCAGTACAGTTCGTTCTCTTTTGAGTGGACTGCATATTTGTTATAAGTGTTTCAATTTTTGTGGGAGGGTATAGATAATTCCTCTGTTCAATTTTTAAACATGGCGATGTGTATTCTGTCTTAAGCTGTCCGATAGGCAGTGTCTGACACAGATAAGGCCGTTTTTGGTCATATATTTCATGGTAGGATGTTTTTAGGCTTTATAAAACTCTTCTTGTTGATCTCCTCCTACAATTTTTTTTGCTTATGTTATTTATGTCTGACGGTTAGATATTACCTGTCTGCTTGAGGTATGCATCTAACTTTCTCTGTGCTTAACAGTCCTTGAGAACGTATGACTGTTGCTTCTTGAAGTGAAAATTATATGCATATGTGTGTATAGTTTGTGTGTGTATTGTGTGTATAACTCCTTGTCGGGCTTAAGATCAATTTTTGTTTTGTATCACAAGTTTGGTTGTATGTCCTTGTTGCTGACAAGGATTCATTTTATATATGGTCTCTTTTTAATGTTTCGCTGTACTAAGGTGCGATTCCTTTTTCAATAATCTAAAGCACTTTGGGCTAATTTTTCAGTTCTATTTAACTATAAGTTATACATGGCTATGTGCATATGTGTTCCACATATTTGGTCTTTGATATTTTAAAAAGAAAAAGAGAAGAGAGATTTTTCAATGTGAGATGTGGTTGCTTCTCTTTTCTCGTTTTGCCTCTGTGACTTGAGCGTGTCCACAGCTCGAAGTCTCGTTCAGTCCATCAGACCAAGGCACTGAAGGAAATGCAGGGCAAGCTTTGTAGGTTCTTGTGATCCAGCAGTAGACATTGGCCAGTGAAATATTGAGTTGTTGGGCCATGCGGAGTCGGTAAGAAGGGGGGGGGGGGGGGGGGTGTGTGTGTGTGTCTCTCTCTATATCTCCAGACCACTGTTTGCTCCTACCAGAAACCAGCGGCCCTCGGGAAGTGGCGTGCCCGCCTGCGGAGCCAGCAATTTTTTTTTTTTTTTTTTTAATTTTTTTTTTAAGTACTTCCAAAGAACAGTGAAGTGCGCGCTCAGGCAGGAATAGTGGATGTGGAAAAAAGATTTATTTCTTTATGAATCCATTAGTAACTGTAAACAACTGTCACCCCACATTCGAAACCATGTAACGGCTGCGTTGTAACAACACATACCATTACCCTGCAAGTTGTTACGACTCGCGGAGGGGGGAGATGGTGTTGGATTTAAAATCCAATACCTTCCCTACAGTCCGCACAGACTGGAGTTGGAATAGTAAATTTTACTATTCCAACATCCAGCGCTCCCTGTGCAAGTCGTTATGACTTGCGGGGTAATGGTATGAGTTGTTACAGCGCGGTTGTTCTAACGACCGCGTTGTAACAACATGCAGGGTAAGGGTATGCGGGGAAAAAGAGGCATATTCATTAGTAACACGTTTCCAACGACCAGCTGTTTTGGTCACACAGTGAAATATGGGGAGACATGTCCTTATATAGTCTAGACAAAACATAGTAGTAAGACTGTAAGCATGTAGTGAACACAGTGGAAAGACTGCAAACATACTATAAAACAACACCGGAATAACCATGGTTGCCACTCTGTACTAGAAAATTTTAAATACACAATTCCTCATTGTTCAGTCTCATGCCTTTCAGGCTAGTTTTACTAGTGTATGATATAGTACCATTGCATCAAATAAATATACATGTTAGCATTCTCATTTTTTGCTGCACGGAAACGACTAGTCGCATGTATGTGTGTGGAGACTGTATGAAATGGAACACCTTGGCAGAAATAAACACTTGTGCCCCTGCGAAATATATATTCTGATTCATGTCGGGTCCTACATATACAGTGTCTGATGGATCGGGAAAACCACTTACATGACAAAATTTTGCCAGACCAGCATCATTTTATACATGTGTTGACCCCAAGTGGGTTGGGCCATAAAAATGCAGCATCTCGTTTGTATTGACAGTGTCTGACCCAAGTGTCATAGGTGTCACCTGACCGGCATCACTGTATGCATGTCTTAACCCCAATTGGGTTGATAGCATGCCTGGGAGAAATCGACCAAATGTCCATAATATTACATAAAAGTACACTGTATTTTGTGTCACCTGGCCTGAATGCCATCATACAAGCATCCCTACTCAGTGTGATATAAATGAGTACCTAAGTGGGTTATGACATGGCATCTACATAGCAGTATATCTGTGTCCAAAAGACATATGGAGACTCCCTCAGCAAAAAAAGAAAAAACACAACAATCATTTACAGAGCACAATAGTAATACTATATTTCTGGAATAGTAAAAACATTCTTATCTGTTATATGGTGAACTCCAGAAGGATGCATCATGAAGAAAAGGTCAGGGAGCTCAAAAAGTGGGAATGAGTTGGTTTGACCCGCTGGGTCCCCTTCCTTTCCTCCTGTAAAAACCAGACCTAAGTAACAGCATGAGTATGGTAGAAAACATAATCTAATACTTGTGAACTCAAATGTATACCAATGGGAACTGAATCATTGTGCAGTACGATATGCAACAAAGGGATTCAGTACAAAGATACTTGTTATGGGAGGAAATTAACTGTAAAGGATAGAGGATCAAAAAGGCAACAGTGCACATACTTGGATAGATAGAAAATACCATTGTCGAACAGTGGATAAACATAGAGAATATTGTCAAACATTATAAGCATTTAACACTTGAATATGCTTCATGCAGATGTATACCCATTTCTTCATCAATATTATATTATGTCCACCTGGATATCTCATACCAAGGTCCTCAATATATCTAGATTATCTTTTTCTGAGTTTGTGTCCTGTTACCACCTCTAGTATCTTGAAATATTTGTTCACTTGCAAAATAGCTCAGTTTGAAGCTGTCAGAGTAGTGGTGTGTCTGTGTCCTTGCAATCTCAGATATGTGGGCAGTACTTCACTCATGGCCAAGAAGAGGTATCTTGAACACATGAGTGACGTCACTAATAGAAACCAACAATATCCTATAGCAAGACACTTTGAGAGAGCCCACTACTCTAACGGCTCCAAGCTGAGCTTTCATAAATTCACCTGAATTTACAGACACAGGCCAGGAAATCACTCCTAGAAAATATTTGTGAACTGCATTTTAGCACAAGCAAATATGCATGTGAAGATTTGCTCATGCGAAAATCTCGAGCATTTACAGGTTCACTTTCTGTCCAACCACTTTTTTTCCAACCCTTGAAGTTTTACTCCTGCCCGTCAGGACTACATTTCCATTCCTTCTCAGTACATAAAAAAAATTAGAGAAAAGCTAGTGAAAACCCCTAAAACACGCAAGTTAGTAGGTTTGCACAGATTCAAAAGGGCTTTCTAACCCTTGAACTATTGCTTAGTGCTACCTCCCACCCCAGTATGTAGAACTGCGGAACAGTGACAAAATAATGTAATTGCTAGTATTCAAACTTTACTACAGTATGAGCCCTGGCATAATTAGAGGCTATTGTCAGAGCTATTTATAATTGGATTGATGCCATAATTTGTCACCGCACTACATGGAACCAAAGGAAAAGTGGACTTTTTTTTTTTTAAACAGGGTAAGTAGATTTACGAAACCACCTGTCACATGGACAAGTAGATTTTGTATGAAATCCCACACCGCTGACCTTGTGTGGGCTTTCCTTCCTCTTGTGTTTTGTCCCTCACCTAATTAGAAGGCGTTTTCCCACCGGGAAACGTCCTCCGATTGCACAGCCAAACTCCTGAAGGAGGTTCATCCAATGTTAATCAGCAAAAGGACATTAGGTTAGAATTATATAGTATTTATTCTACAAGATAGTTGTGATAAAGTTCAAATTCCTTCAGAATATCATCATCATAGAAATTAATAAGTCAAGTCATCCGGACCCAATGCATTTCAGGCGAACGCTTCGAAGAGTCAGGGGAAATTAAATCTGTAAGTAATGAAACGGAAAACCACAAATGTAAAAAATACCCACATGTAAATCTGAGTATTAGTGGTAATGTGCACTATAGATCAACACTGTGTACTAAAACCAGGAGAAATTAATCTGTGAGGGATGATCAAGCCATTGCCGAGTCAACAAAGTGTGAAATGTGACAAAATCTATCTTGTTGATAAAGACAAAACCTGTGAAACCCTAGGGTAAAACAAAAGTGATAATGACCCAGAGATTTAAGAAAGATCTCTCTGGTGAGTAAAACTGGTTTGGGTTATGAAACGTCAAGCTAGTCTAGCGCCAGTCAATGGGGTGACATTAGTGCCCTGAGTTGGACCCAACTAGCGTTGCACGGTGGTAGTAATTTATGGGTAAATGTTACTATCGAGTGGGTGGCAAATAGTGTATCAACACTAAAAACAAACGCACATGGTGTGACACCAAATACAGAGAGTCTTACCGCCATAGTGACGGAGCAGAGGTTTCCTGTGTGGTAGATTCCATAGAATGCGTATTCTGCATGAGCGGAAAGAGAAATAGATGACGTGGCGGAAGTAAAACCTCCACGAAACTTCAGAGTGTACAATAGAAGAAATAAAGTTGCGGATGGCGGTACAAAACATGTACTTTAAAGAGAAAAGAGGAACTAAATGACTTGACTCTACAGGGGGAACTAGAGCCATCTTGGAATGGTTAGTCGCGATAAAATACCGCAGGGGCCATATTGAAAGGGTGAATCGCATAGAAAAAAACAGGTGTAAGACGAAAATAAAACCCAATATATACCAGGAGAAAATATACTAAACAGTGAGTTTCGGATTTAAACCAGAATGAGGGTGCAAAAATAAATGCAGTGCACATACAGAAAGCAATAACTGTCATCATAGTGAAACCAGAGAGGAGAGTCAAGCCCAGGAGGACAGGGAGGGTGAAGAAAGGGTTAACAAGGGGGGGCCATTCTACAGAGATCAATAGCATGAAGGGGGAGACTGGGTGTAACAAGTGGTGAAGAGAGCGATGAAAGGGAAAGAAACGGAGTAATCAAGGAATACAGGAAATAAGGATCAGGAATAAGTGAGTGGGCATCGTTACCAAGAGGTAGAAAACACAGCAAGTAATTTCAATTTAAAGAAAGCAACTAAATTCAAGGCGATCATGGAGTCCATTTGGAATGATGGTGTCCAACAATTTTGTCCCAAAAATGTATCTTTGAAGTAGATGTTTATGCGACCTTCACAGATATTCAGTCTCTAGCACCAAGAATCGAAGTTGACTAATATGTTTAGACTCCAAGATGTGTGTGGCTACGACTGACTTCTGGTTCATGGTCCTGATTTTACTCTTATGTTCATTCAGTCTGATTTTGATTATCCGTTCAGTCTTCCCAACGTATCCCAATCCACAGGGACATTTCAATAAGTAAACCACATTTCTGGTGTCACAAGTGGCAGTAACTAAGTTTGATTTTGTTACCTTTGCTTGGGTGGGTTATGTAGTTTTCTTTGATAATGTTGTTACAGTTATTGCAATTGAGACATGGGACAGTGCCCTGATATTGATAAGTGGTGTTGAACAATTTTGGTTTGGAAAGTATTTCTTTAATGTTGCTGTGTTCATACGCAAACAGAGGAGGTTCTGTGAAGATTCCTTTAAAGTCCGGCTATAATTGTACCATCGACCAGTGCTTTAACATGATTTGCTTAAATTTGGGGCCTTGTTTGGAATATTTAGAAACCAGGACCGTCTAGTCTTTTTTTGTTGTTGAGTAGTGGTTAAGTGTTCCTCACGGGTGTTAGTACTGTATCTTTTCATCGCGAGGTCGATAATCTCTGGACGATATCATCTGTTACTGAATCATTGGAGCATCTCCGTGGTTTTAATGGATAGTTTAGCAGGATTGGATGTAATCCGTTTGACATGGAGGAGTTGAGATTAGGGCATATTGTTGTATAGCTGTTGAGAGTTCTTGATGAGATCCTTTCCATAAGAGGAAAATGTTGTCTATGTATCTGCCATACATAGCGAGGTTGTCAATACATGGGTTAACAGTTAAGACGTGTTTTAGTTCGGATTTATGCATGAACAGATTAGTGTAGCCGGGTGCTGCACAGTTGTCCATGGACGCCCTGTTGAGTTGTAGGAAGTATTTCTTTTCCCACAGAAAATAACTATAATGTAATGTGTAGTGCAATAGTTCAAGCAGAAAGATCTTCAGATCTTGATCCAACTCTGTGTTGGTTAGAAAATACTCAACGGTATCCAAACTCATGTCATGTGGGATGGATGTGTATAATGACTTGACGTCAATAGTGCATAGTAACACATTTTGAGCACCCTCTGGGTTCATGAAAGGTACAGGAAGTCTGAACGGTGGTTTCATGGGATTCTTGTGGATTTTAGGCCACATGTAGATCCTAGGGCTTCTGGGATTATACATCTGTAAAAAACATTTTTCACCATCCACGATAGTCCCGTTCATGACTGCAGCGTCTAAAATCATTTTGAGAACTATTTTGAATTCCTCAATTGGATTTTTTTCCAATTTCATGAAAGTTAAAGGATCTTGAACATTCTGTAAATACAAGGTTGAATCCATAATCGCAAGCGCTCTTCCTTTGTCACCTTTACTGCAAGTAATTGCAGGGTTGTTGGCAATTTTTCCAAGATTCCCCGTTCTTTGGCAGTGAGATTAGATTGTTTGTTTTGTTCTTTTTCCTTTAAACATTTTTTGTATGTCTTGTTTGATCAGGATCTAGAACAAGTCTAAAATGTTATGACTCACTGGGGGCATAAAACTTACCTGTGGTTTTAATCATCTGAGTGTGCCTGTTTCTTGGCAAAGTTGGTTATCCATTACATTAGTAAAGAAATGTTTGAGGCGGAGAGTGTGCATGAATTTAAAGAAACTAACTTCTACTTCAAGCAGGTTGGAATGATAAGTAGGGACGAATGATGTGCCCTTTTGGTGGTTATTAATTTCCACAGGGCTCAATAGATGGGAAGAAATGTTGATGACTAATTCTTGTGTAGTTAGGTTTTGTGTCTTCTGGTTACTCTCTTGGAGAACGTACGGTTGGTTCTTGTTTCTGTTTCGTTGTTTGCCCCATCTTGTTTGTCTGAAGCGGGTTGGCCCTGTGCTAAAAACGAGACCTGGGAAGAAGTGACACTTGTCTGCTGGTTGCTGGTGGGTAGTAGTAGTAGATTTGTAGGGACTTGTCACACTCAGTATGCCACTTCTACGGTTACCAGTATTTGATTCACCGTCAGTAGACGAGGTTTCTGTGTCCGAGGTTTTGTAGGATGGTCTGCTTTGTCACCTTTTTGCATACATTTTAGCCCAATTGTATACCTCCCCAATTTATAGTCTCTTTTAAATTTATGTATCTTCCGTTCCTCGATTTCTTGAGTGTTTTTCGAGTTGAATGTTGAGGTCATCCAATGTTTTTGTCCAGTCTTCAGCTGTCAATTTAGCAGGCAGTTCTTGTTTGAGTTGATGTATTTCGCTATTGAGTTTCTCCGCGATTAGTAGGATCAGATCAGGGAACACTTGTTCAGGATGGCATACCATTTCTCAATGAACTTTGAATTGTTTTTGCAAAGAGAAGGTTTAAGTGGAATTCTTAAACCTCTATGAGTGCGTTGCTCTCTGTGATACTTAATGAAAGTGCTTGCGTGTAGGCGTTGGCTTATTTCTCTCTTGGTTCCATACAATAGTTGTTTAATGTTGCTTTGAACGCTGCCTTTGCTGGAGCTAGTGTTTTCTGCTTCATTAATTAAAGCATATATTCCTTGTGCTTCACTCTCGGAGAAAACAAGTGTCCACGCGGTTCTCTAATGTTTGAAATATTATCGTATGACATTCTGTCAGTAGGGTGCTAAGTACCAGATCAGAAGTAGAAAATGATGAAGTAGTGGTAAATGACCACCAAAAGCGTAAACCGCAGTTTCACAATTTGAGTTGGTGTCCTACGTGCGACCAGGGTATCGCTGACTGATCCATCAGCGTTGGGGAAATAGAAGAAGGTGTTATCTCACCGGAAAACGTCCCTCGATTGCACAGCTAAACTCCCGAAGGAGGTACATCCAATGTTAATCAGCAAAAGGACATTAGTTTAGAATGATATAGTATTTATTCAACTGGAACATGGATGCACTACCATGTCCTTACACTGCTTGGTTTTGCTTGTGATACCCGTTTCCTAATTTTTAAGCACTCCACAAGCATGCATCTGTTCTCCTGCAGTCTACCTAGTGTACTTCTCTTCCTCTCTCCGTGCTGCTCTCCTGCCTGTGTAGTTCCCCCTGCCGACCTTTGTCATGCTCTCACCTCCTGCTTTCTCACTTTTCTGCTTTTCCTTTTCCCTGCTGTACATTGATCTTTCTGTCAGCAGTTTTGTTTTTCTCACCTGCATTCTACATTGCTATCCATCTATCATGCTTGGTTCTCTCTCCCCCCCCCACATGCACCCTCTGTGTTGTCTTGCGCCCCCCCCCATGTTGCTTCCCTCATCCTCCCCCCCCCCCCCCCCCCCCCCGCTAAAAGGTACTGGTGAAGCAAATAGGTCTCAGAGACGAGACAAGTTGGGTTTTCAAATGCTTGTTTAAGGTTCTGAACAGTGTCTGCAAAGAATTCTCTTAACACATTACTGGTGGAAGCTGTGTGCATTCAACACTGACTTCTGTGTACAAACCATATGATGTAGAGCTGCTTCATTTTATCTTACCATGTGGCCTTTTTTCTTTCCATTGCCCAAAAAGTATCCAATCACAATGTCAAATTGTGTTCCTCTCCACCACCAGTCACTACTTGTGATTTGGATTACTATGCCCCAGTGCTCTTCTTTTTATATTGGAGGTAGGACCCTAGCTAAGAAGTTCAAAAGGCCAGGGCAGTGGCTTTGCACATATTTATTTCACCACTCTTATGGGCATGGGGGTAGAAGTGGGAAGTGTGGAGATAGCACTGCAATTGGCATTGTAGTGAGCCTCCCTTGTAGTACAGCTCTCCTGTTGTAAGGGACGAAAATCTGTGCACTTTGCAGCCATGGTGTTTTTTATATTAGTAGCAACTGATGTGAGCACTAAAACACTTTGCATCAATGCAGAACTTCTTTCACAAGTCTAGTCTCGTCCATAGCTGCTGCTGCCTTGCTTCAAGATGTATTTCACCTACTGCATCCCTATTTCTTGCCTACCACAGTTAAGTAGGAAGTAGAGACAGTTGTGAGCACCATTAGTCCTATTCCTCCTCGAACTTCACACCGATATTAACTGCCAGGCCAGACTTCACTTGCATTACAAACTATGCTTCACATTCTGAATTCCATCCGTCGTGCGACCACAACACATTTAAAGACAGGCATATCTTTTAGGGAAAACCGCCTTTACAACAAGGTGTTTACCAAATTGTGACTACCATTCATTTTTAGCACCCATGTTTTTACAATGTGTTTGTTTTTGCAACGCATGCCTTTACCACGCATTTATGGTAAGTTGGTGTGTGTGGGGGAAGTCTCACCCCCCACAAATAAATTCTGTGTGTGTATATGTATATATATATATAATGTATATGTATATATTATGCTTGGTAATGGCATACATTGTAAAATAAATGCATGGTTAAGGCATGTGAGCTTTTTCCCTGCGTTGTTCTGTCGTACAACTCCTTCTAGTTATGTAGACACATGCTCAATAGCACCCATCACTTTAACAGGCCCCTTTTTAGGTCTTGCCTGACCCAGCGCATGCGCTGGTCTGGCGAGACATTTAGTAGGTGGGTTTAGAAAGTGCTACCCACCTTTTTGTGCTGGCGATAAGCTACAGTGCACGATGGCGGGCACGCGCGCAGCTGCTCCCCGCATTCCCCCCCTCTCGCCCAGCCATCCTGCGGCAGCCTTCTACACCATACCCCTCCCCCCGCTGCTGCGCGCGCATCCCTATTGTGTGTCATCGCGATCACTTTCGCTTTTACAGTGATCGCGATGAGGGATTGTCAGTGTGAGACCTCACACCAGCACACATAATCTACCTTCATTTTTTTGTACCTGTCTCCCTCCCATACTTGCCACCCACCATGCTCCCTTCTTCCACCGACCCTCCGCTCTGTCTTCTTGCCCCCAGCCCCTCCCTTCCTGCCACACTCTGTTGTCTTCAGTGTACCTCCGCCTTTCCCACCCTCTGTTGTCTGTGTGCTTGTTACCAGCCACTCCCTAAGCCCTCCCTTGTTGTCCTTGATTCGATGTCTCTCCCTCTGTTACCCTCTGCCCACTCCCTCCAAATGTGTTGCCTTCTGCCTTCCACCCCTCAATAAACCCAAAAAAATGCAATGATGCAACCAGTGTTGTGATACCCATCTGCATGCCTTCCTCCGTGTTGGCATCGCTAGCAATAACAAGCATTGGCATAGCCAATATGTCTCGCCTTTGGGACCTTATAAGTGTTTAGCCATGCAACAGTTGCATAACTAAATACTTGTAAGGTCCCAAAAGCGAGACCTATTGGCTATGCCAATGCTTGTTGAACTGAAGACTCCGGTTGAGCTCATTCACAAAGCTGAATCCACTTTTGTGTCAAAGAGCAAACAGAGTTCTGTGCTTAATGTAGGATGATGGTTGTTCTTGAGCAGTCAATGTACTTTATACAATGGCCCTTCTTTTTTTAATGTCCTAAAGTTACATAGGAATCATGTCCAGTAACCCTTGGATGTTCATGGCTCTTTGGATTTTTTGTTTTGTCAAATGAAATGTATTGGCGATTCAAAGTAATTTTATACTTAAGCTTATAGTTTGTGTAATTCTAGTCATATGCATTTTGGCCTCTAAAAACTGAGAAGCCTTTCTTTTATGCCTTTTAGGGATAAAACAAGCATTTGCAGTGCAATCGGTCTCAAATTATTGAAAGTTTCACTTATTAGCATTGCATTATTGTTTGCAATGCAAATAGGTCAAACTTTCAGTAATGCGAGACCTGTTGCATTGCAAATGCTTGTTTAATCTTGATCTTACCTCCTAGATACCATCATGGCCTTCTTCAGCAAGCTAGTGGCTTGTAGAAAAGGACCTAAATGTTCCCCCTCCAGATAACGACATGGATGGACGTTGCATTTCCCTGTGATGGGATATTGGGGGGGGGGGGGGGGTAAATGGTGTGTGAGTGAGTATTCAAGAGCTGGCCAACAAAATAATCAATAGGTGATGTCTGCTGGGAGGCAACCAAGCTCTGAAAGGCGGGCCAGGTGCACATTATTAACTATCCAGAGAAAAGGATTTTTAAAAAGCTGTCCAACTAACCAACCAAAAGTGTTGGATGTGTCCGAAGTCCCCGATATCCCATACACCGAATACAGCATGCCTCTCAGAGCAGCACATGCACCGCCCAGGCTCAACCCAAAAAAAAAGTGAGTGTAATTTGAACTGTTTCAACATTTGGCTTTGGTTGTATCTTACTGTTTTGGCCTACTTAACCAAGCACTATTTTTGTCCATAATTTTCAAACTTTGATTTAGCATGCGTTTTTGCTTTCATTATGTTTTTTCAGTCTTCAACTAATTTCCTTGTTTAATGCTTTGCCATAGGGATCCATGTTTTGATTGCAGAATGAACGATTATTTGATACTACTACTACTACTAAAAACAAGATATACTTCAATTGTGCCTTGTATTGTACCCATCGCTACCTGATTTATGCACTGTTTTGACGTTTACATTTGTTTACCCAAATGTCATGCTTTAAAAAAGTGTTTTGGGAGTGCCTTACTATACATAATTAATTCTGTTCACTGCATCAAATGGAGGCTTACCAAGCTAAATTAAAGGAAGTATCCATAAAATATCCTTTTTAAGTGCATTGTTAGCAAAGTAACATTATGTAATCATGAACTCCAAAAACATGACCTGTAGGTTCTGGACATCTGCGGCTGTAGTTGTGCGGACTATAAATAACAGATATTTAGCAGATCTACTCATGAGTTGGACAGACAGTAAACTGGACTTTTTTTTTTTTTTTCTTATCAATATATGATAGAAAAACCTGTTGCCTCGAGAAATAAAATAGATTTCCCTATAGATAAGGGTTTTTGTCGAGACCGAAGCGGTCTGTCTCTCGGCCGCGGGCTGTAATGACATGATAGTGGGCGTGCAGACTAAAATAGTTGGGGAATAAGTACTGGTGGAATTTTGTTCGGACCTCGCATCATACAAGGCACATTAGTTACCCAATATCCAACACTGACTGCCGCAACTCGTAACTTTTTTTATTTCTTTTGATTATTAAAACTGCACATTTTTTTTATTACATATTTAAGTTTTGAGAAGTGGAGTCGCACATTAAAACTATTGCTGTGGTTAATGTCCTTTTGAAATCCCGCATTTGTGTCTACTGACGATTTCGCCTCTCTGTTTTTAAAGTGCTGCGTTTAGCATCAGTCAATTTGAAAGGTTTCGGCGAATGCGGGTTTATGGTGTATACTTGTTAGTGTTTTCTCAAAAGCAGCTGCCTTGCTGATTTCTCTTGTCAAATACCTCACACCACCCGTAATTGAACAGGATGCAGCGTGCTAGAGTTGGGAGAGCTATGTGCGACTCTGAAGTGTGCATGTCTAAACTGGTGCTGCGTTAAACCGACCGGCCCCGAAAGAGGCTTTGGAGTCGCAAGAAGGGCGTTCCTTAGTGAACCGTTGCATAATCGTCCTGTTCAACGTCCCAGCTGTTGTTCTTCAAAACCGCTGAGTAATGGTCATGTGGCGAGTTTTTGTTTAAACAGTTTAGTTCCCTTGCGTTTGTTCCTTTTGTGTGGTGGGATTCACAGCTCAATGAGGTGCATCAAAATAACGTTGCCTGTGATTATAAGAACGCCACTCTGACCTCTTTTGTAGTGGCTAATTTCATTCCATAGCGCTCGTAGGGTGGGGGCGAGGGGGGGGGGGTAGATAGGCAAATTCTCGATGAGGAATACCCTCTTTGTAGGCTCATGGAAGGCTGCAGAAGGGGCTACGTAAATTATGGCATTTTCTTTCTCTTGCAGGTTACATTGGATTATTTTCTCTTTGCCTTGACTTTTTGATTGTCTCATTTTTTTTTTTTGCATTGCACGAGAAAGTTATCTTTTGTCAAAATGTTGTCCAAACCTGCTGGGAGCTGCTGGCTAGAGGGAAATGCATGTGGTGGGGAAGAGGGGTAGGCTGAGAAGACGGCAAGAATCGCGAATGAAGTGGTTTGGAAGTAAGATTGATAGATCACGGTATTGTTGAAAGGCGAAGGGCAGTTGACTGAGAAATTACTAAGTATTTGTGTGTTGAGTGGTCTTTTATAGAGGCAATGCCGGGGATCATGGTTTTAGCGAAAGTGCAGGGTTGGTGGCCGCAAGGAGGATGGGGCAGGGGTGGCTTATCAAGGGTGTAAGTACTACTATTATTGACGTTATGCGCTTAGTGAGACTCTTACAAAAAATCGTGGAATCTCCATTTCTGTTTCGATTTTTTTCTCCTAATAATGGCGTACAGTTTTCTTTTAATGAGAAATTGGACTGACCGGAGGTTTGTCTCGTGTTCCTCGGTTTTCAGAACTCGGAGGCAGCTGTATGTTTTTTTTCTCCGTTTTTTTTCCCTCCGGCAACAGGAGGTGGATGAAGGAAGTCGCCTTGCCTCGCTGATTAAGCACACTAGAAGTCTTTCCCCTTTTTGCAGAAGCCATGCAATCGAAGCGCATCTTCTTTCAGCTGCACAAGTTTCATTCGTTCAGTTCTGATATTGCAGTGATGTGTAGAAATGTTAAGAGCTGCTCGTAGCTCCATGGTTACCTCTGAGCAGAGGGCAGTGCAAGCATCGTCGCTGAAAGGGTTTGAACTGAGTGCAGTGTCCCTGTTGCCATGCTACTGGAAACGAAGAAGTGTTTGCAAAACAGAGCACGTACTTCTCGCTGCTAGCGTTCAAGTTCTGCAGAGGAAGAAAAGGGCCATCAAACCACGCAATAGGGTACAGCATTAATGCGGTCTATTCTTGAGTGAACTTTTTATTGAGGACCTTGAGTCGTGTCTTGTGTATGAATAATAAAAACTGATTGCACCTGTTACCAAGGTGACATAATGTTCCGATCCTTACTACGCATTCGTTTTCAGGGACAGCATCTGCGTGTAAACAACCGTTAATTACTCTGCTGGAAAAACGTTGGTTTGCGCGCTTTTCTTGAGCTCCATGTCGTAAGTTGACAAATATTATGTAACGTGCAGTTTTACATCGCCCCTTTTTTCATGGTAATATATTGTACGTGGTGGAGCTTATGCAAGGCTTGGTTACGCTGGCCCACTGCCGGAGTGGCTCGACTTTGCTGCATGCGTTCTTGCATTGGAAATAAATCTGCTGGGACAGACTATCCACTTTCGCGGCTTTGATTTTGTTGATTAATTAATCGCCGCCTTTTCCGTACAACGACTCTACAACAGCATTTTCTTCAACACATCTATTACAGTTTATTAGTACATTGTGGGTTTGTAAATGAGTTTGTTTGCTATTGATTTGATTAGAACACGTGCATCTTATCCTATCTATTCTCTCTAACCCACGGCAGTATTTATAAATACGATGCCGCTTGTCGAATATATAACCATATTCTTAACCGTTTACCCTCAGTTTTTTTCGCTGAGTACATTCATGTACGTTAAGTGGGTTTTTGGCGATGTTAAGTTAGACTGTTAAGTGTGATGCTATTTAGCCATTAGCCAGAGTTATTATTGCTTTCTCCTATCTTTCTATTTCTCATTAGAGCCCTGAATTGTTGCACAAGAACAGCTATACTTTAATGTTAATATGAATGTTCCTACTCCCCACTGGTCTGTACTACAGCCATTTTCACTTGATATGGGCTTGCTTCACGTCGCAAGTTGTGTGTGTGCCTTTTATTTTTCGAATGACTAAGTGTGCTTAATATGCATTTAGCTAAACATGCGATGATGCTCTGTCGTATTCCCTCTAAAAATGTGAACCAATTGTGCAAGCAGAAAAGCCCTCAGTTCTCGGAAAATTTTAGTGCCATGGGTTTACTGGCCATGGAGGAGGCAGCTTGCTATAAAGGAAGACTTCTAGGCGAAGCCATTTTCATCCGCTGAAAACTTGAACACGTGTGGAGGTTTTTGTAAAATACACTTGCTGCATTTATTTCCCCTTATTGCTAATAGTTTACAGGCAACTTGGAAATAGATACATTAATGCATTGAGTTTATTGGAGACTTTTTGTGGGGGATTTAAGGTTTAGAAAGCGCTCCTTCTACAATATTGTGCATGTACGTTGGGCCCTTTTCTTTCAGTAGTCATGTGCTTTGTCTAAATGCTGAACAGCATGAACACCAGTACACATCGGAAGGATGAAAGACTTGGTTGGGCATGTCTATATCCAAAGACTAGTTGGCAAAGACAGGTTGGATTCTGGTTTGAAGTAGCTGACCTCGCTGCCTGTCTCGACTCACCCTTTCTGTAAGTAAGAGGTGGGGCTAGAGGCTGGGGAGAGAACAGATATTGCTGGGGTATGCTCAATCTTTGTCCATCCCTTGCATATTTTCCATAGCTCTACATTCACTAACAAAGCTGTTGCTATGGTAACGGGGCTGAGGCATTTCTGCAACACTAGTGGAACATATCTGGTCCTAGAGCACATCTTGGTCTGTTGCCTTAGCAACTGAATCTTGTGGTATTGACTGCATAGTTACAAAATGTGTGCCTAATTTTCATACTGCTTTTCAGCAGTTCCCAGTGGGGCTAGGTGCTTTTGGGGACCGCATGACATGTAGGGGAAGGAAGAGGTGCCTCGTCAGCCTGCATTATACATAATTTGTCTAAACCGTGCTTCCAGTTGCAAATAGGCACTTAACGCTCTTATTTGAGTTGCATATTTATTCTCTTTTATTTAGGGTAGCCGTACGTCCATCCAAGAACTGCTTCACAGACTAGCAAGAATATATTTGGAGTACCAGCGTTCTGGAATCTGGTTCTGATCTCGTTGGTCAAAGCTAGTCTGTGACAGTTCCCCCATTAACACTTTAATTTGCTTTCCAATGTCTGAAACAAGGGTGCTCAAATCGCGTACGCTTCTGTAAACTTGCTGGCACCTTTTCTACAGTTTTCTGGAAATGCTGATCCTTACCATGTGCAACATGCTTCCGTGTTTTGAGAGGAACAGCTTTTGTGCACGAGGATGAAATCGGATGACTACGCTTAGTATTTAAGAGTATGTGGGACACTTCATATTGATTATAAAACAAAATGGTTCGTGCAGCATTAGTTGATCAAACTTGGAAGCAGATATGCTTCCCAGTTTTTTAAGTTAATTCATAACTGTCACAAGTTATTTAAGACACCAAATGTTATTAGTGCTTCGGCATTATGCATTGGGGAGTGAGTGGTTATACCAGATTTGGTAGACACTGGTGTTGGGCCACTATAAATAGACATTTGTGATAAATTAGTTTTAAAATCTCGATATATACATTGCAAAGCCAGGATCTTTAAATGAATGAAGCGCTCTGAGCAAATTCCAAGAAGTGACTATTAAGGCTTATGTTCTACCTTGCAAGTTGCTTACTAATTAAAGATTTGATACTTGTTACATTTCTATGAAATAGGCATGTAGAAGATGCATCATATCTGTAGGATTCTTTACATGGGGAAATCAATTTTACAAATAATATAAAATGGTGCTGGTGTGAGGGTCACTCTGTTTAATTTTCCGTAGTACCCTGACTGCGGAACAAGTGTAATAACCTGTAAGGTGATGATTAACTCTAAGGCAGTCAGTTATTTTTAAGAATAGATCCGAAAATTTGAATTATGCCTTCACTGACACATTTTAGAGCAACCATAACTTATTAAGTCAACTACTGGCAAATATTATTGTGCCTTCCAGACCGGAGAAATGATGTTTTTTTAAATATTCATTGGACGTCCTGGCTATCGAATGAATTAGAACTTCTGAAGCACACAGCTACTACAAGAGTGTCCCGGTGTTAAGGCAGACAGCCCAAGGAGTTCTTCCCAACTCTACAGTTTGAACAAATGTGTGATCAGTTGCCTTGGGAATATGTTCAGAGCAATGCATTTGAGTGAAAGAAGGAGCTTGTTCCAGTACTTGGCTGCTGAAACTGAGCAGGCTGAACCGCCCCACTTTTTAGGTTGAGCCTGGGCAGCGCATGCGCTGCTCTGCGAGGCATGCTGTATTCAGGTATGAACTTGAAGCTCTGCCCACTCTCCACCCATTTTTTCAATTGGCTGCTGTGACTGCCCTTCGTAAATGTTGGCTTTTGATTTAATAGGCTTATTAGTTCCTTCTTAGTACCTCCCCGTCCTTTTTTGTAACCGCCCATCAGGACTGGACCTTTTACGTGTGTCCTTGTGGTATTGCTTGCATTAGACCTTCTGGGGAACTTTGCATAACCATTGAGCACTGATGGGATGCCAAATTGAGCTTTGGTGGGCGTTTTTTTATTTTTTTTATTTTTTTGGGAGCGCGCCATGCCTGCTTTCAATTTCACAATGGGGCCCATTCGCCGGACGGGCCATGCGGCTCTCAAACTTTTTTTTTAACATTAAATCATGGCGGCCGCGCGTCTTGTGCGCATCTCGCCCAACTAATTTTGTAAGTTAAGGAGTGAATCTCCATTCTCTTTGACTCTCTGAAGCTGATCACTATACAAATTACAACCACAGTCCTTACAAACCACACCCCAAGCAAATTACCAAACCCTATGTCCCTCCAGTGTTTACTAGACCCACATTAAGGCACACACATCTCCCCCCCCCCCCCCCCCCCTACGTCCTCTCATCTAGACACTCTCTAGTACACAATGTAGTTCAATTGCCCCTTTGCTACTGCACCTAAAATACCAGCTTCATGCTGGTATTTTAGGTGCTTCACCAAACCCTATACTTTAGCATCTGCCCAAAGATCCAGCACTTGTTGCACCAGTGAACTAGGCGTCCGAGCAGGCACAGAGAGTAGTAGAAGTATAGCTGTACTTTTGGCTAATTGCACACCCGGCGATCTAGTCCTCCTCTATGTGGCTTTGTGTACCCACTAATTTTTTTGGGGTGTAAGTGATACCCATTGTTTTGCACATTCTATGAAACACTGTGCACGATTCCGGGGCAGCAGTACTCCCAGGCGGCAATCATTGCTCCATGTCATCTGGCCCTGCCAGAGCAATGGGCACTTTATCTGAACTCTCTGCCGTAACTGCAGCTCTGGGTCTGAACCTGGGCCCCCTCTACTTGCAGTGCACCGAGTTGCAGCCACACGCTCCACTTCTCTTGTCTGTCACAAAACCCACTCCAGCTCCTCCCATCCCTTCTAACGCTGCTCAACCATTCACATCCCTAATGCTTACACCCTAGCCCCCTCAGCGCCTGTCTGTTAAAGCCCTACCTCCTACCCCCTCAAGTGCACCCCCCTGCCAGTCGTACACCACCTTTGCTAAATGCTTCCATACGACTCACTGCACACGGTTGCCACCTTTCCAAGAGAAACTAGCATTTGCAATGCACTAGGTCTTGCATTTGTGAGAGTTTGAGCTATTGACATTGTTAGTGACAATGCATTTTATTTGTGCTGATTTTTAAAACCTAAACAAACACCATTGTCATTTACATTGCCAATAGCTCAAACTCTCAAATACGAGGCCTATTGCATTGCAAATACTTGTTTCTTTTGGAGAAGGGAATGGCAAGTAACAGAACAGAGAACTGTGAACGCCAAGGTCTATTTGGGCAGTAGTCAAAGATTCTATTGGATAGATGTTTGGGACCAGTTTTGTAAACGGTTGAGTGTGCCACAGTGAGTGCTTTCGGCATCATCCTTTTTCTCACCGGTAGCCAGTGCATTAAGACTACAGTAGTAGGAGTGAAGCGGGTTTGGCAGTGTAAATAAAAGGTGAATTGCTATGTTTTTTTACCAGTTGTGATTGCTGTATCAGGTAGTTTGGAACCCCAAGGTAAAAAATAGTTGCTTAGACCAGTCTGGAGAGAATTAATGCATGGACTACTATGTTCTGGGCTTACCACGACTAGAGGTTAAGAACATTTCTAATCATCCTGAGAATCCAACAGGAGGTCTTAGCTACTGTTGTGATTTGAAATTTGAAGAAAAAATGTCAACGTGCACCTCTAGGTTCTAAGCCACCCACGTGGGCAGAGATAGTAAGGTGCAGCTACGACACCCCCCCCCCCCCCCCCCCCCCATATACCATCTTTGCTACAGGTTGGCTCCAGATTTGCCGGTTAGCTAGTTAAGTAGCTCTTGTGGCTTCCTTTTTAGCCGAAAACTAAGTTGCAAACTTTGCTTATCAATCTCTGTTCTGTGAGTTTTTTGTCCACAGTTTCCACTGTATGAAGTGCAAGTTCACGACTAGTATAGTTGGAATATTGCTTCAGCTCCTAGTAGGTAAAATACTTTTGCATATATTTGCAGTAGATCTGGGCAGAATTCAGATTACGCCTGGGTCATTTTGGTAATTCCTATTTCACTCAGAACTACTGATAATTACAGGATTTCTCTTTCCGGTATAATTAACAGTAATTTGAGAGATTTGGCAGGCGATCGCTATTCTGTTCTGCTGCATTTTAGCACAGTTTCTTTGCTCAGAATGCATCTAAGCATCCATTTTGCACTAAGAAAATATTGCTAAACGATTGTAGTTTAGTTGAGGTTAAATCCTATCACGAGCACTTTTAGCGAGCAGCTCTCCCTATTTGTGTTCTGTTACATTTGGCGCTATTTCTTAGTGCCTAAGAAATGAAGATAAACGCAAGAGTACTCTTCCATAATTTAAGAAGAATTCTTAAGTAATTCTGCATGTTTACGCTACACAGAAATACGTGAGTTACGCCCAACCCTAATTTGTACCTGAGACCTTCATGAGCTACAACTCCACGCCCTCAGCACCAAACCCTCCTGGCAGATGTAAGCCTCAATCCGGGGCTATGATTCCACAAACCTAAACCAATGCGCATCTTTCCAATTAAACCAATTTATCCTGGTTTTTTTTGTGTACCGGGTTATAATAAACACCATAGTGACCCCACTATTTCGTAATGTCATATGTGAATGAATATAATTAATACGTTAACATATGACCAGATATTAATCATCACATATACATGGTTAGCTTTGCAGTGCTCTGCTGTGGCAATGTTAAAAGTTAGACCGATTGGAAATTAGAATTTGCTGATGGACACTCACGAACAAGCTTAACATTGGGTGAAAGAATCTGCTAATAAAACAAGCAGAATCTAGTCAATGAGTCACTAATTTGAATTGGGGTAAACCTGCAGAGAATATTCTGAACTCTTGTTGATCATCTCTACTGCAGTGCTTCTCAGCGAAATGTATCCGTTTCATTACTTTTCGGTAAAAAATGCTTTACCCTTTTTGGGCTTGTTTAGAAATTGGGTAATACTTTACTTTCATCCTTGTAATAACCAGCATTAATATAGCTATTGCTATCTGCAAAGAATGTATGTATTAAAAAAAGAGGGTATGCAAGGGATGAATTAAGACTAAGACTACCCAAAAAAATCGCATCTTTTATTTTGCAATTGTTTTCGTAATGTGACTTCAAGGGGAAATTGTCACTTCAAGGGAAAAACGTGTTTTCCCCTTAAATAAACCGAACCACCGTCTCGAACAGCCGTTGACCAAGCACTAGACAAATTACCATCTATAATGGAATAATGTAGATTTATGCTCTGAGGTGGCGTGAAAGCTTAATGTGTCGAAGATGTAAAGTTGCTATTTTCTCGTGGTTTGAAGGCTAGCGAATATATATATATATATATATATAATTGCTCCCAAGGTGCCCACGTGGCAGGAAAGCACTCCAGAACCAGCGATGCCTCTCGATGCCCCAGCAGAGGAACAATGCGGCCAGACGCGTTTCGAGTTCCTATCTCTTTTTCAATGGCCGTTCACCTGTGTCCTGTGGCCATGCCCCGCCTACAACCACTGCTACTGCCTCCTGATAGGCGAGTGTGTAACTGGCAGTTCCCACAGAATTGTGGTTAATGTAGTGCGGCACAAAATAAAACCCTGAATGGGTGCCTCAGGATCACTCATGCACGCCCTGGATGGGCTGACCCCTCTGTTGACTTCTTCTCGGCTTAGGTTCCCTCGTGGAACTGGGGAGATCCCCAGCTGACGACCCGCACCGACAAGCTATTCTTCGTTTAGCTAAGAGTAGCGCTAACGAGGTGTATCTGCACATTTTGGCAGCCAGGGGTTCAGTGTACCCAAGCAGGGCAGTAAGGGGTTCCGCAGGGATGTGTAGGCCTGTCATCAGGTCCAGCGCAGCGAAGACCTCAGCCCAGTAGCGCTGTATGGCATGACAGTCCCAGGCCAGGTGTCGAAAGTCTGCCCCTTCCTCCCCACATCTGTCACACCGATCGTCATCCCGGATTCCCAATCTATACAGCCGCGCTGGTGTGTAGTAGAACCTATGAAGGAACTTGTAGTGTATGATTCTAAGCCTACTGCTGGCCGAAATCTCACCCGTCTGTTTACAGCAGTAGAGCCACTGTTTGTCTGTAATGGGTTGGGTTAATTCGGTTTCCCAGCGACTGCGGGCTAGTGGCGGGGTGCAGTCCCTGTTAAGCTGTACCGTGCGGTATAGGAGTGGGAGTACATGTGCTGGGGCATCCTGTTGGGGTAGAGCGTGCAGCGCGGGCATCACCGGCGGTTCTTGAGGAAAGGCAGGCGTGGCTGTCTTCACGCACTGACAAAGCCTTATATAATAGAAGCGGTCTAAGGGGGTGGGGTTTACCTCTCCAAAAAATTGATCACAAGTACGGAAATTCCCGCCGCTGTAAAGCTGTCCCCAAGTGTAAACATCGAGCTTGCGTAGGAGCTGTCTACAACCTCCCTCTTGTGTGACCGGAAGGTCCTGCCGGCCAGAAAGGGGCAGGAGCGGGGAGTATAGAGTCGCGCATCGAGTTGTCTTAGCTAGATCGTACCACGCACAGATAGTGCACTGGACAGTAGTGTTTGAATGGTGCCGGGGTACTCTGGGAGCGCTAAGAAATGCGGCGCTAGGGGCGGGCCTCATGTAGCCGTCTTCTATGGCCAAGTGACTCATGAAAGGGGGGGGTTTCATCCAGTAGGCAGCGTAGTGGGCCTGGGCGCAACTATAATACAGCTCAATGTCCGGCACAGAGAATCCCCCGGCCCAGAAGGGTCGCGTAATGATATCCCATTTCAGCCGAGCCTGCTTCCCGCCCCATAAAAGGTGGATAAGTTGGGTCCTCAGAGCGGAAAAGAAGTGACGGCTGGGGGCGTACGGAATGTTAATGAACAAATAAAGGAGTTTTGGTAGAATGACCATTTTGATGATCGCTACCCTACCAGCCATAGAGAGGGGCAGCGCGATTCATCGCGCAGTTTTATCAGTAATGGAGTCCAGAAGTCGTCCATAATTGTCTCGCATGAGCTCCATGCGGTCCAGAGAAATACTAATACCAAGGTAGGTGATGGTACCTTCACACCATCTAAGGGGATAATCCGGGACGAACCACTGCGTGGATTCAGTGAGGGGGAATATGTGCGATTTAGTCCAATTTAACGGGATTCCTGACAATCGCCCAAACAATATGAAGAGCCGCAGTATGGGGTTCAAACTGACACCCGGGTGGCGCAAGTACAGAGTGAGGTCATCAGCATACAGCGAGATGAGGATCTGCCTCTCCGGGTATACAATGGCGTGTTCTCTATGATGATTTTTTTTTTTTTTTTTTTTAAATATTTTTATTGCAGGAATCCGTAAATCGTTACATAACCGGCCAACATTATATATCAAGCCCGATCAATGAGACGCAACCCTCCGTTCCCCCATCGTAAGTTACTTACACAGCCATTCAGCCCACAACCCTAGGGTCGGGCGGCGAAATTCAATGGGGGCTCAGGAGGATGTCGAAGCTGGCCCGGAGAACCCGCTGTCCGTCATCTGCTTTTCCAAACAAACCCATAAACCCAAAATAACACCCCACTCTTAAAACACCCCAACCCCAGGTAAACCCTCCCCCTCCCCCCGCCATCAGCGCGCGGCACCAACCGCCACAGGATCTCCAAAAGGACCCACGGGGAAAGCAATAGATCTGAAAAGTGCAATCGTCTATCGGGACTCAGGGCGAGCCTCTTCCTCAAGCTCAGAGTCGCTGGGGGCGCCATAATCCCTAAGGGCCTGCACCAACATCTCCCATTCCAGCGCTGCCTCCTGTGCCTTCTCATTACGCTGCCTCCAAGCTAGCTGGTATCTGAGCGTACTCTCCCCCGCCGCCCACTTCAAAAATTCGCTGCGCCACCGGCTTCCCGTCGGACCAGCTCGTGCCTTCCAGTTCCTGGTCACCTCCCGTTTAGCAAGGAGTAGCCCCAGATCAATGAACTTGCTAGAAATTTTATTTTTGGGGGTATGAGGGAACCAGTGCAGGAGACCCACCGCCGCGTCAAGCGATAAAGATCTCCCCGTCGTCTTGTCCAGGGTCTTCCCCACTTCCTCCCAATAGGATGACAATCCCGGACAGGCCCACAGCATATGGAGGAGGTCCGCCTCCTGGGCCGGGCACCTGGGGCATTCCGCCGAAGTCGTACCAAAATATCGCCTGATTTTCACCGGGGTCAAATAGGCTCTATGGAGCACGTAGTAGTGGACCAATTGAAAGCGGGCGTGGCGTGTGCCCTTCCAGGCCCTCCGCACTAGCTGGGCCCAGGTCGTCTCCGGGATCTCCCTGCCAATGTCCTCCTCCCAGCGGTTTCTCAAAGTGGTGAGGGGAGCCATCCCCTCATTGATCAGTCTGCCGTAAAGGCAAGTGACCGCCTTCACCGTGCCCGCAGACATCATCACGTATTGGCATACTGGGGATAAAGGGGGTTCCTCCTGCCCGTGTCTCCAGTGCGCCTGGATCGCTCGGACAAGGGCCGAGTGCAGCAAAAAGTCGCCGCGGGGAATCCCGAAGCGCTCGATGAGCTCCTGGAAGGGCAAGAGCGACCCGTCCTCATATAGATCCCAGATTAGCTGCAAACCGGCGTCCTCCCAGGTCGCCAGCCTCGACCAATCACCCCCATGGGGCAGAGCCGTTAGCATCCCCAGCGGTATTTCGGGCGCGTACGGTGTTCGCAGGTGGCCCCGGGCGTGAGCTCGGTTCCAGCACAGGCGGATAGTCCGCTCCTCCATTGACAAGTCCTGCAAGGCCAACCGTTGTCTCATCGCTATGAAGGAGAGAACATGCCTGGCCATGCCCGTTCCCCTCTTTTCTTCGGGGCCCCGGAACTCCCGGGCGATCTCCTGGGTGAGGGCCTGGAGCTGCGCCGCTAAATAATACTTTTCGAAGTCCGGCACCGCAAGCCCACCCTCCTCCTTCGGCCTCAGTAGGGTCTTGAGGGCCACCCGCCGGCGGCCCGAACCCCACAGGAATCCGACAATCATGGATCGTAAAAGTCGAAACGTGGTCGGTGGGACCCAGATCGGTAGTGTCCGGAAATAATATAGCAACCGGGGGAGCGCCACCATTTTAAGCAAAGCTATCCTCCCAGCCACCGAGAGCGGTAGCGTGGCCCAAAAGCCCATACTGCCTCGAAGTGCTCGAATGCCCCGGGCAATGTTCCCATCCAGGAGGCCAGAAGGTTCATGATAGACATACACCCCTAGATACTTAAAGCAGTCGGGTTCCCATCTAATCTCCCTACTCAGAGTAGGGGTAGGGGTGCCCCTGCGGACCGGGAAAAGACAGGTCTTAGTCCAATTCACTCAATGTTCTCTATGATGATGTCGTATTTTCGCGGCAAGGGGTTCTATGGCCAGAGCAAAGAGCACAGGGGAAAGTGGATATCCCTGTCGAATGCCCCTTGCCAGCGGAAAAGAAGACGAGCTGCTGGCCGTTGACCGACAGTCGCGCGGAGCCCTGTATAGAGCAAGTTTATCCATGCCAAAAAAGGGGGAGGGAAGCCCATGCGCACCAAGACAACGGATAAGTAATCCCATTCTAGGGAGTCAAATGCCTTGGTGGTATCAAGGAAAATGGCAGCCGCGTCCTCCCCAGGATCCATGTCATGAAGCAGCGCAAACAAAGTGCGCAGATTATGAGCCGTGCTTCTGTGTGGGATGAACCCGGATTTGTCCGGAAGGACAAGCACCGGCATCCGAGGCCTGATGCGGTTGGTTACAAGCTTCGCAAGGATCTTGGCATCGACGTTAATAAGGGAGAGGGGCCGGTATGAGTCTAGGTGTTTGGGGTCTTTGCCAGGTTTGGGGATGGAAATGATGAGTGCCTCCCGCATGGTACGAGGTAAAACGCCAGTTTCTCGGGCTTCCTCAAACACGTGCCGCAATATGGGAATGAGGAGGTGTCGGTACAGTTTATAAAATTCAGCCGGGAGGCCGCCTGGCCCCGGGGCTTTGCCAGAGGCTAATTGCATAATAGCGGATATAATCTCCTCGTCTTCGTGGTGCGAGAGGAGGAACTCTCTCTGGCCATCACCCAGCCAGGCTATGGCAGTGTCGTCAAAGAATGACTCAGTCTGCTGGGGACTGCCACTGGGAGGTGTAGAGTTTTTTATAGAACCGCTTAAATGCAGCAAGTATCTCTGCGGAGCCGCTATGCACTAGACCATCCTCATCCTCTACCTCCAAGACAGTATTGTCTAATCGTGGGGCCTAATGGTAGACGCCAGCGCTCGCCCCGGTCTCTCCCCCTCCCGCCGGGCTGCGTGATACTTCCTTTTAAACTTACACTCCCATTCCGCAGTGGCCTGATACTCCTCGAGCAATTTGCGCAGTTGCGCCTGCACAGCTGGGGCGGACGTGGTCCGGAACTCCGATTCGGTACGCTTTATGTCCACTTCCAACTGTTTAAGCGTAGTCCGGAACCAGAGGATTTCGGTGGAGGTCAGAGTGTGTACGGTCCAACAGTATAGCATGCCAAGTAGAGCCTTAACAAACTGGCAACGAAACCTAACAAAGTACTCCACTACGAGTCCCTTCCCCCTCCCACACCAGCAACCCCAATTTGCCGTGTCCCTACCCACCCTACTCTCGAACCATCCCATAAATCCCATCCCCAACACGGGATAATAAGGGAACATCGATATCAGAGTACTCAGTCTAATAGTAGGGTTCACCTGGTGGGTCGCAGCCAGAGGGCAACCAGGTGTTCCTCGCATTGAGGGAAGGTGTTCGGGTATAGCATCTAAGGTCCATGATGGCACACAAAGTGAGTGTTGGCACAGGTCCTGGTAGGCCGATGCATCATGAGGAGGCACCAAGCTCAGTGTGCTGCAAGTTCACAGGGTCAGATCCAGGAACCCCCGATCCGTCCCAAGGATACATTCTCAAGGTAGAGTCTTCAGTCCATTCTCCTGCAGGATTCCGCTGAGGATCACTAGCAGAGACGCAACCCCCCGATGGCGGAGGCCATCCATCAGTCCCCAGAATAGAAGGATTCTCAGCTGGCTGGAGAAAGAAGGTAGGGGAATCACTCAGCGCGTTCAGCTGGATAGTCTATAAGTGGAAGAAGTTCAAGGCCGCGGGGACCCTCATTCAATATCAGATAAGCTTCGCCCCGTCTCGTCCTGAGGCACCGGGGAGCGACGTTTTGCCGGGGACCTGGGTAAATTGTTAATGAAGTCTTGAGCATGCTGTGGGTTGGTGAAGAAATGTTGTTTCCCCATAGACGACACCTTCAAGCGGGCCGGGTACAGCATGGCGTAAGGAATATTAAGCTGTTGCAGCCTCTTTTTAACTGAAGTACAGTGTCCCGGTCACGGTAATTCAGTAGCCTGGCTATAATAGGCCGCAGAGGGGCTCTAGGTGGAGGCTGGCCCGTCAGAGCACGATGCGCCCTCTCCACCACAAAAACCTCCGAGAATGCCCCTCTGCCGAAGAGCGCAGTCAGTAATCACTCCACGTATTCCTCCATCCGGCCGGTCGCTGTTGATTCTGGTATCCCCAAAATTCGAAGGTTATTCGCCTGGACTGCGATTCAAACTCCTCGTTCTTAGCAGCGATCACTTTCAGAACTTTATCCATCTCGAGGGTGCGGGCAGAGGCTGCGGCGGAGGTATCCTCCAGGTCAGATATGCGCCTCTCCGCTTCAGTCAAGCGGTCGTCCTGTTTGTCCACCCTGCATTTAAGCCCGTCCATCCTAGCCGACATGGAGTCCATCTTGGAGGCCATCGAAGTCAGGCTCGCCTGCATGGTAAGTAGGAGATCCTTCAATTCCGCCGTGGTCGGGGCTGGGGCTCCGCTGGATCCTCCTCTGGGCCCACCTGGGACCGTGGAGTCTTCCGGGAATCAAAGGTGAGCTTCGACTGCTTGCCATCCGGTTTCCCCATGGCGACCCAGGGGGGTGAGCAACCGGGCAGCCAGAAATGAAGGGTCCCGGACTGTCTCCCAGGTGATATCGCCTCGTGGGTGCTCAAAGGGCAGAGGGGTCCGCAGCGTAAGTCGGCAAAGAGCAGAGATCGGTCGCCGCCAAAGTGTCCTCAGGGTCAGGTGCCAAAGCGGCAGGCTTCTCAGGCTGGGCGTGCCTCCGCACGGTTAGCTCATAGTAGCCACTGCCATGTTCCCGCCAGCCAGCCACGGCGCAGCAGACAGCAGTCTAGGTCCTCAGCCTCCAGGGCAGCTCGTCAGTTTCAGCCAGGGTCCAAGACCTCACGCGTCGTGGATAGCCACACCCGGGCCCCGGTGGCACCTGACTAGTCCGGCCCTTTTCAAGAGCCCCCAGGCAGGCAGTATCAGGCGGTCGGGTGCAGCGCCCCATACGCAGGCCAGCACCGCGCCTCAAACCCCCCAGGGGGTAGACAACAGCTCAGGCAATAGGCATCTCCCGAAGAGGGGGCCCTAGACCCGGCCCGGCTCCCCAGCGCAGGAAAACCTAGACCGCGGCCTCCCCAGCAAGGGCCCCGCGGTAGTAACACCGCGTAAGTAGGCCTCCGTTCTGGGCCGCGCGTCCAGATCCCCCCCCCACCCCCCCCCCCGCCGCTACAGCCGGCTGCCCCCCCCTCCCCCTTCGGGCAGTCCAGTCGCGCCGGGGGCGACAAAGTGCAGGCACCAGCAAGAGCGGCAACCAACAAAGGCGGACCCAACAGGGGCAGAGCTCCGTTATGCCTCCCGCACCGCCATTGGCCGCCTCTCCCGCCCGGCTCCCACAACGCCAGCGCCCCTGCACAGCGCACCTACCTGGAGTCTCTTCGGCGGGGCATGTCCCTCTGGGCACGAGCAGGCGCCCCACTGCAGTCTTCCGTTGTTTCCGCCAGCCCGTCAAAAGCCCTCACAACTCGGGCAGCTCAATGGGGTCGGGTCTCCGGCGTCTCTGTGGAGCCGGCGCAGCAGGCGGACATCGGTGTCCGCATCGAAGCCGCGGTTCACCTCCAGAGCGCTCTCCGCTCCAGGCCGATGCCGAAAGTCAGGCCGCCATCTTAGGCGGCGCGATCGTGAAAGGCAGCATCCTTGCTACCGGCTCTGAAGAAAGCAAACTTGTCTTTTTTCCTCCTCCGGGTTGGCACCAGGCAGAATTTAGGCAGGGGAGGTCCCCGCCAGGTGAATAGGTGCCAGGATGGAGATCGGATTGCCTCCCGAACAGCAAGAGCCTCACACCTGTGCGGCCATCTTGCTTGGCGCCCTCTAGCGCCCCAGGCTAGCGAATATTTAATTTAAAATTCAGGGTATATGCACAAGAGGTGGGAGAAAATTATTGGAAGGTAACGTTGGGTAAGGAAATAATGAATGAGCAATGTTTTTTTATTTTTTATTGGTACTTCGACAATATCAAGTTCTGTGTTGTAACGAGTTTAGGCCCTTGCTGTACAGCAAGAGGGCCTTTTTCCAGAGAACTAGGCACAGTAGAACACACGAGGTGGCAAATGAAGATGGTAGTTTGTTTCAGTGAGTTCCTTGTGAACTGAGGATTGAGGTGACCAAAGAATGTTTGAGATAGAGCAGTAACAATTAAAAGTGCTAAAAGTTGTATTAACGCACCCCGGCAGAAAATTTGTTTTTAAGACCTTGTGATGAAGAAATGGAAATAGATTTCGCAGATTACTTGTACACTGCAAGCCCTCTTATGTCAGAAAAACTGCTGCTGCTGTACTAAACTATGGATTATTTTTATGTGAAGTGCTTGTGAAGACGTTTAAGAAAAATCTAGACTTGCTCAAACATTGCTCCATTTGTGTAACCTCAGTGGACAGTTAATGTATTTTATTGGGTACATTTGTATTTTAAAACTGTGTTGCCCTTATTGCCACTGCTGCCCCTGAAAAAAGCACAAAGAAAGAAATAAAGGTAACTCTTATTGCTCAGTGACCAGTTGGATGTGAAAGTGATTCTTCACCTGGCCAAAGGCAAACTTTCTTTTATAGGAGTCCCAACTGCATGGCATTTATCTTTTAGTTGAATGACTCATTGAAGTGTCCGGTTTAAGAACGCCCCTAAATTGAGGGTAGGTAGTTTTTTTCCTGCTTGTTGTTGGTTCAGGTGCATCCGTGAGTATGGAAAGGTTCTCTTCTAGTGATCAAAAGCTATTCTTTAGTTGTGTGAAAAATCACTGCTGGATTACTTGAACAGTGGCTGAGTGATGCAGTGAATTGCTAGCTTTTGCATGATGTAGTGTCTTAAACTTGATCTTCATTCGGTGAAAAGCTTTCTGGGCTGGTTTCACATGGCCTTGTAGACGCAAATCCAAACCTCTTCGTGGTCTTGTTTGAAGTCTTTACAGCTGTGTAAACTATTTTTCTTTATTACTGGTGTAGATCACAGAACATCTGCCCCATAACACAGTGTCTGTTCTACATAGTGTATAGTTTGTGGGAGTGGGATTATTTGTGGCATTGAAATTTGCTTGTGGATGCCCTTAACTACAGTGAGAAACTAATATGAGCAACAGGAGGGATATCGAAGACCCCTTTGAACACTTCTCTCACACAGTATATGCGGAAAATTCAGTATATCTAGTTGTGATTTGTTAGTTGTATTCAGAGGAGGGAAGTGGGTCCAACTCTACCTCCTCCTGTGTACTCCTGTCCTTATATGGTTTGACCAACAGAAACATTTAGACCTAATGTCCTCATGCTGAACGTTCAAGAAGGATTTGGTTAGCTTGTGTGTTAGCCGAAAGAGACGAGGAAGCAGCTGTTTAATCAGGCAAATTCCTGACATGTGCTTGACCCTTGTATGTGGTCATGAAGCAGATGGTGTTTTTCCTGTTGTCTGAGACTATTCTTTCTACCATTTGATGTAGAATCGAAATTGATCAAGAGTTAAAGGGAACAAGTAGATATTTCTGTAGCTCTCCAGAGAAGTGAGGCAATGGTTTCCTGTTACTGCTGGCCATTGCATATGGTTTTGTCAGATTGGGAATATTTTTAGATCTGCCTGCCCATTGTTCAAACATTTTTTGGTGCCATAAAGACTCTGCTTGGGTTCTCATTTTGCGGCAGACAGCTTTTCCAGTGCATAGATGAGGTACAATGGATTGCCACAGAAAGGTGTGCATAATTCTTTTTTGGAAAATGCAGAGTACGTCCAAATTAGAGTTGGGACCCTTAATATTGGATGTTTATAATTGTGAATATGAAACAGCTTCGATGTGGCCGGAATTCCCCTGCAGTGCAGGATAATTCCATGCGTGCGCGGTTTGGATGGCGCCAGGCCGGGGACCGTACGACGCACGGAAGAGGTTACGTATATCTTATGGCATGCACAGTACTAATAGTTTGACAGACCCACTGCATTCACGATTCCTACCAATCAGCTATTATCCAGTTTGTATACCTATATGTTAGTTGCTGGTTTCCAGAGTGTTATATGCTCGTTTGTGGCACCACCATGCAGCCATAATTTTTGAAGATGAGTTCCTGATGGATACATCTGCCAGTGGATTCCTCACCTTGTGAATATCCCCTGCGCCAGCAACATTCGGAAACTTTTGTAGCGGTCCACGCAGATGAGGTCGAAGACGACGTCAGAGACACGGCTCTGCTCGCGACTCCGCTGACGTCACCGGCTCCATAAGAAGACCTCGTCCGCGTGGTGACGTCAGTTCTCTTTTTTCCGCGCCGTCGTCGCCAACGGATTTTGGGAATCTTCACTGTTACTTTGTTTTTTCTACTGCTTCTCTTTGTCTTCTTCTGTGAAAATGTCGACAAAGTCAGGATTCAAACCCTGTTGTGAATGTGGGAAGCATATGTCCATTACGGATCCACATGACGACTGCGTATGGTGTCTGTCATCGGACCATGATGTAGAGGGATGTTCTTGCTGCCGCAAGATGAGTTCCAAGGCTCTCAAGGAGAGGGAAGCAAAGCTCTTCATCGCAAGGATGAAGAAAGAGAAGAGAGGCCGGAGAAAGTCGAGGACGAGGTTAAGATCGAGGTCGAAATTCAGGTCGGCGTCGAAGTCGACTTTGGGGCATGCTTCCAAATCCAGGAAGCACAAGAAGAAGAGGGGGCATTCCTCTTGGTGTGACTTGGATAAGAGTACGGAACCGAGATCGAAGTCTCCCACTCGACGCCGTAAGGACTTTGTATCTCCCTCCCCCGTTCCGGATACACCTGTTGGCCCGTCTTCACCTGTGGCTTCACCGGAACATGCTCCGGTTCCATCTCCAACGCCGGTCCCATCTCCGGCTCCGGCTTTGTCCCTGGCTCTGGTTGAGGAGCTTCCAGTTCCGGGTGAGCCTTCAGCCCCGCAGATTCCACCGTCTGCGCCGGTTGGCCCGAGTCCGGTGAGGCCTGAACAGTATCCTGCGTTCCCTGGACCAGGTCAGGACCCCACGCATTATCTTAATGCAATGTACGGGGTATTCTCCAGAGCCATGTACCCCTCTGGTGCACCTTCGGGTCCTATGGCCTTCAGTTTGGGCGTTCCTCAAGTCTATCCTCAGGCCCCCTTCATGCCCTTTTTTCCGGCGACGCCGTCTTGGCATCTACCGGCGTTGAGGACGTCGACGCTGCTCCCTTCTTCACCGGCGCCGACTCTACCTCGTTAGACGCCAGCTGCTCCTGTGGATCCACGTTCGACGCTGGCACCGGCGCCGTCTGATTCGATCACGGCGCCGCCGATGCCGGTTGTAAGAATCAGGTCTAGGAGGGAGGCTACGAGTGTTGGATGAGCAAAGATACCTAATGAAGGAGGTAGAAGAAGGGGAGCTCATGGAGTCAGATGTTTTTGAGGAGTTGAAGGAGGCTAGTGGCCTGGACTTGTCTCCTGAATGGGAGATTACTCCTCCTTCTGATGCACATTCAAAGGATGTGGCACCATACCATGCGGTCATAAGAAAAGCGGCTGAACTTTTAGATCTGCAGTTGCCTTCAGCTGAATTCAAGCTGAACATTTTAACAGAGGTGCTGCACTCTCCCACTACTGTTTGAGCCTTTACTTCCCTTTAACGAAGCCATCATAGAGCCAGTGATGGAGGTGTGGCGTAAGCCCTTTTCTACTCCGGCAGGTGCGAAAACCATTGCCAGGAGGTATAGGGCAGCTCCGGGGGACCCAGAATTTTTAACTTCTCACCCGTCTCCTGAGAGTCTGGTGGTTCAGGCGGCATGTTCAAGGAAAAATACAGGTTTGTTTCCCCAGGTCCCGAGCGACAGGGAGGCTAAAAGACTGGATCAGTCGGCCAAGAAGGTCTTTTCTTCGGCCAGCATGGCCCTTAAATCTACGAATGCCACTTTCCTCTTGGGACGCTATATTCATGCGCTAATGGATTCAGCGAAGCAGCTAGCCCCAAAACTATCAGAGGAGGATAGGGTTGGTTTTAATGAGGTCCTTTCGGCAGCGTGTCGGGTGATACAGAGTGGATTGGACACAGCTGACTCGGTAGCAAGAGTCATGGAATCTTCTGTTGCCACTAGGAGGAGCGTGTGGCTTAAGTCATCAGAGTTTTCCCCTGATGTTCAATCAACGCTGTTGGACTTGCCTTTTGATGGCTCCAGACTCTTTGGCAAGAAGGTGGATGCTGCACTTGAACGTTTTAAAGAAAGTAAGTCTACCGCTAAATCTTTGGGCCTTCAATCCCAGTCAAGGGGATCGTTCAAGAGGTACAGGGGTTTCGGAAGGGCAACCTTTCGTACTTACAGGCAGCCCCAGCAGCAACAGCAGCAGAGCACTCTGTATAAGGAGTACAGAGGCAGAATCAGGGGTCGCACTTGTGGCCGGCATCTCTCCTCCTCCTCTTCCTCAGCCCCTCCCACCATCGCAAAGCAGCCCTAGATCCACCATTCTGGATCATGTTGGTCCTGTGGGGGACCGGCTTACCCATTTTCTACAAGATTGGGAATTGGTTACTACAGACCTTTTGGGTTCTAGATCTTGTAGAAAATGGGTACGCCCTTCCCTTTCGGGAATTCCCTCCAAATTACCCTCCTTGCCAAGGGGCTTGCTCAGAGAACCACCGTCTTCTCCTACAGGAGGAAGTCCTAAAGTTACTAGAGAAAGGTGCGATAGAGGTGGTTCCAGAGCAGTAGTGGGGTCAGGGATGTTACTCCCGGTATTTTCTGATTCCGAAAAAGGACGGCAGATTGCGTCCGATCTTGGACCTCAGGATCTTGAATCTTTATCTGAAGCAAGAGAAGTTCAAGATGCTCACCCATGCGCAGGTTCTTCAAGCGCTGAATCAGGAGGACTGTATGGTGTTGATCGACTTGCAGGATGCGTATTTTCACATCCCCATCCTGAAGTCGCACAGGAAGTATCTCCGGTTTACGGTAGGGTCGCAGCATTATCAGTTTGCGGTCCTTCCGTTTGGTCTTACTACTGCACCTAGAGTCTTCACAAAGGTGATGGCGGTGGTGGCAGCCCATCTCAGAAGTTCGGGGATTTCAGTTTTTCCCTATCTGGACGACTGGCTGATCAAAGCAGAGTCGCCAGAGAAGGTGCTTACTCATCTGCAGGATACAACTCAGCTGTTGTACAAATTGGGTTTCTCGATAAACACGCCCAAATCTCACCTGGTGCCCTCTCAGCGCAACCTGTTCCTAGGGGCGGTACTGGACACTACTGTGTGTCAGGCATTCCCACCTCCACAGAGGATTCTCGACATACAGGAATTGATTCCTTTATTTTACAATGGAGCGATCGTTCCAGTCCTTAAGGTCCTTCGCCTGCTCGGTCTGTTTCCTGCATTCTGTTGGTCAACCATGCACGCTGGCACATGAGGGCGCTCCAGTGGTATCAGCACAAAGGAGATCTCAGGGAGTCTGTGAGGATCTCCAGAGAAGCTGCAGCGGATTTGTCTTGGTGGAGCGTGGTGGGCAATCTGTCTCAAGGAAAGCCCTTCCATCTTCCTCCATCGGTGGCCACAGTAATAACGGATGCATCCACTTTAGGGTGGGGTGCTCATCTGGGGGATCTGGAGATCAAGGGTCTTTGGTCTCCAGAGGAAAGGTTGCTTCACATCAACCTTCTGGAATTACGGGCGATGCGTTTGGCGCTCAAGGCCTTCCTCCCTTCCCTTCATGGTCAGTCGGTTCAAGTCCTGACTGACAACACTACCGCGATGTGGTATGTCAACAAGCAGGGAGGAGTGGGGTCGCATTGTCTCTGCAGAGAGGCCCTGCGTCTCAGGTCCTGGGCTCAGGATCATTAGATTTGTCTGATGGCAAATCATCTGGCCGGGGTTCTGAACGTATGTGCAGACAGTCTCAGTCGGTAGTTCTCACGAACGCTCACTGCCCGTCATTCTGCAGTCTCCAGTATCAGTTGCAGGGAGCTTGGGGGGACGCTTTTGAGTTGAGATGGGACTTGCATCTCCTTTACGCGTTTCCTCCCATACCCTTGATTCCTCGGGTTCTGAGGGAAATTCGCCAAGACCGGGCCCAAGTCATATTGATTGCCCCGGATTGGCCAAGAAGGGTGTGGTATACAGATCTTCTCCACCTCTCCTCGTGCCCTCCGCTCCGTCTCCCTCTGAGGGCAGACCTCCTCTCTCAGTCGGAGGGGCAGGATCTACACCCCCACCTCCAGAGCTTACACCTTCATGCCTGGAGATTGAACCGGGAAGCCTGAATTCTTTCTCTCTCTCTCCTGCCAGATGTGGTAGATGTAATTTTGTCTGCCAGACGTCATTCCACTAAATCGATCTATTCCTATAGGTGGTCTAAATTTGTTCTCCGGTGTGGAGAGAAGTCAATTGATCCTTTGAGGGCTCGTTTATCTGACATTCTGCAGTTTGCCCTTTCTCTTGCTCAGCAAGGCTTTGCTGTGGCCACTGTAAAGGGATCCTTTGTCGGCTTTCCTCTGTTTGCCGGATCAACCGTCTTTGTTCAAATCACCTATTGTTTTACGATTTCTAAAGGGCCTTACAAACAAGTTTCCTCCTACTCCTTTTATTGTGCCTCAATGGGACTTAAACCTCGTCTTAACTTATCTTATGCGTTCTCCCTTCGAGCCCTTGCACAAGTGTCCCTTGAGATTGTTGTCTTTCAAGACGGTTTTTGTCATTGCGATCACCTCGGCAAGGAGGGTAAGTGAGCTTCAAGCTCTGAGTACAAAACCCCCGTTCTTGACCATTCATGCTGAAAGAATGGTACTCAGGACCAGGGCTGCTTTTCTGCCAAAGGTGGTTACTCCTTTCCATCTGGGGCAGTCCATTACCCTCCCTACCTTCTATCCTCCCCCTCACCCTTCCAAGGAGGAGGAGAGACTTCACCGCTTGGACCCTAAGAAGGCGGTGAGCTTCTATCTTGACAGGACAAAAGACTTTCGGGTTGATGACCAGCTCTTCGTGGGCTTTGTTGGCTGCAGGAAAGGCAGAACGGTGCACAAGCGCACCCTTTCCAGATGGATTGTCTTGTGCATCAAGATATGCTACTCTTTGGCTGGTAAGGAACCTCCAGAGTGTTTAAGGGCTCATTCCACTAGTACTAAGTCTTCCACTTCTGCTTTGTCTAGAGGTGTTCCTGTGGAGGACATTTGTAGGGTGGCAACTTGGGCCTCCCTTCACACTCTCGCAAAGCATTACTGCTTAGACACTGAGGTGAGGAGGGACGGACACTTTGCTCGTTCCGTCCTTCAGGACTTTCTGGTATAGAAGGGTGGACACCCTCCTCCGGGAGTGGGGACTGCTGTGGGAATCTATTCACAAAGTGAGGAATCCACTGGCAGATGTATCCATCAGAAGAACAAGTTACTTACCTTCGGTAACGCTTTTTCTGGTGGATACAGTATCTGCCTGTGGATTCCTCACTGACCCACCCGCCTCCCCGTTGTCCACCCTTGTATACCGACAATTGTAATAATGTTAATGATGTTTCAAAGTGTATTTGTTACTGTCAAAGGCATTGTGTTATTTCTTTTGCCTTTCTATTTATTTTCCACACTGGGTGTGTTGATTTGTATATTATGTACCGTGTATATTTTGTTGTCAGTCCGTCTGTGTGCCTCGAAGGCACGGAAAAAAGGGCTGGACTGACGTCATCACGCCGACGAGGTCTTCTTATGGAGCCTGTGACGTCAGCGGAGTCGCAAGCGGAGCAGTGTCTCTGTGACGTCGTCTTCGACCTCATCGGCGCGGACTGCTACAAAAGTTTCCGAATGTTGCTGGCGCAGGGGATATTCACAAGGTGAGGAATCCACAGGCAGATACTGAATCCACCAGAAAAAGCGTTACTGAAGGTAAGTAACTTGTTCTTTAGGCCTTTCGAGTTGGTGAGATCCTTCTGTTAGCAGCCTAGTGACCCTGTAGAATTATTTCTGTGGATCATTTTGAATCCTGGGGAATATGGTCAATAGAGCTGACCAGAAGCAGCCTGTGGTATATCTGAGCACCCAGCAATACATTTCTAAAAATTGTTTGGGAGATAGTCTTCTCAAATGCTTGTTGCATCTGGTGCTAATAAACCAATATGCATCCTTTCTCCTCCTCACCTCAGGAGATTCTTCCTTATCTCCTGCACTTGGCAAAATCTGGATTGACTCTAGTCTTTATGAAAGTCCACTTAGCAGCTATCTCAGGTTTGAGGATATCATCTATCTTACCTACCTTATTGTTTGCTGGAATTGTTAAGGAATTCCTCAGGGACTATTTAGGGTCAATTCACCAATCGGACCTTCTCCACTGATCTGATACCTCAACATTGCCCTCTCGCAGCACATGAAGCACCCATTTGAACCCATTGACAGAGTTTATCTGAAATTCGTTTAGTAGAAAATGGCTCTACTTGTTGCGTTGACCTCTGCTAGGCGAGTTAGCGAAATTCAAGCTTTAACTATTCAGAGGCCTTTCCTTCAATTCAGAAATGATAGTGGTCCTCCATACACACCCTAAGTTCATTCCTAAAGTCCTTTCAGACTTTCATTTAAATGAGCCCCTCGTCCTCAAGACGTTCTTCCCAGAGCCCTCCATTTGTTTGATGTCTTTAGCAGCTTGAAGTTCTATTTGTAAAGGACTAGACGCTTCAGTAAGTCTACTCAACTTTCGGTGGCCTACAGTGCTCCTCAAATTGGTTTTCCTCCTTCCAAACAGAGTATTGCTCATTGGATTTCCAGCGCCATCCGCTATGGTCATCAAGCTGCAGGTAAGCCATTGGCGATATCTGTACACGCGCACTCTACCAGAGCTGTTTAAGCCTCTACGGCGCTGTTTGCTAGTGTGCCAATCCAGGGCATCTGCTGTGCAGCTTCTTGGAAGAATGCACACACCTGTACAAGGTATTACTGCTTGGATTTTTCAGTTTAGAACGAAACAGCAGTGGGTGAAGCAGTACTGTGGCATCTTTTCCAGTGATAGTGAGATTTCCTGAAAACCCCATAATCCTATTTTCGAACTATGCACTATTTTTCGTTCTACTCTTCTTTATTAGATATATTAGTATGACACTTTGTCCAAAACAGGGCACAATAAATATCAGGTGATAAACCGTAGTTTATTTTCAATTATGTGCAGCGACTCTGCCTGTGACCAAGGACTATTGTGAGTCTGAAACACGTAAGGCATACTATCAGGACTGAATATTTGCCTTTTGTGCTGCAGCTGAATGAAGTCTGCTGGAGAGTGTGTCCGGACAAAATTGTGTATGTATATGTGTATGTATATGTGTATGTATATATGTGTATGTATATATGTGTATATATATGTATATGTGTATGTATATATATATATATATATATATATATATATATATATATATATATATATATATATATATATATATATATATATATATATTTATTTCTCCTTCTCCTGCCGGAGCGCGCAACAGCGGGTGCAGGCGTTGGGCTGAACCAATGGCCAAAATCATTTTTTTTTTATACAAAGGACTCCACACTCTGAAATCGGGAAAAGTGCAATTTATTACAGAGCCGGTCTGTCACATCGACGTGTTTCGGCCAACACGGCCATTCTCCGGCAGTGGTCCTATTTCCCCAATTTGTAGTGGAGCGGGTACATAGGGTCCTGGCTCTCAGACCCCCTCCTGGTGCCAGCTCACGACTGTTCATTCCTGTTATTAAACTTCAGGGATAGAGAACCCATACTGAGAGAAATCGGGAAGTTACTGGGGCCCATCGTCCAGAGCGCTTCAGTAGTGTTCTTCCTGGATTACACTGCCCAGGTGCAAAAAAGAGTGGGGCTCATTCGGGGTTGTGAAACGCCAGCCCAAGAACTTGATTTGCGGCGTTCCCTACTGTTTCCTGCTCTACTGCGAGTGGTTAAGGATGGACCGCCCGTTTCTTCGATTCACCTTCTGACGCACGGGACTGGCTGGAAGAGTCGGGCTTGGCTACTTCATCCAGACCTTCTGATGGTCCACCCGGTGCCCAGGCACGGCTGCCGTTGGGGTAAAGGGGGAAGGTGCATGCCATCATACTTCACCGATCCGGACCCTGAACAAATTTTGACTGACCGATGAGAGGCTCTTCATGTGGTGGCATCTCTGTACAACACAAGGTCCCCCTCAACTACAAAGGCATCGCCATCCAGTTCAGGGGGTGACGCGGATTTTCACCCGGCGTGGTCGGCGGACTCTGACTCGCCTTACCGCCCTCTCGTCACACCCCAGTCCTTGGACACTATAATCTGACTACTATGAATATGCTTTGCATTTCTGGTCAGACCAGCTTGTGCTCTATGAAGTCATAGGCTGCTCTACTACATACTATGCTCCTTCCTCCTTATGTACACCTGCGTACTACGGGGGTCTGGAACAGACTCCACTTGATTGTGGAGTTGGCCTGTTTGGGCCAACTCCCGTTTCGAGTTCGCTCTTAAAAAATTTCACACCACAGTGGTAGATTTTCTGGATTTCCCAAGTGGTTTTTGTTGTTCCTGGTGGTGTCGCCCAACTGCTCGCTCTTTCCCTCATACATGCAATGCTAACTGAGCTTAGTCATTGCGGTCACCCCCCATGGCACACGTTATCACACATTATCACCTGGAGCGTGAGGGGGATGCAATCCCCTTCGCGTAGATACTCCATTTACTCCTACCTGCAGCGTACTACTGGCATTACCTTGCTCCAGGAAACACACCTGACTAGTCTTGAGGCTGACTGGCTGACCCAATCCGCTTTGCCCCGCCCCAACCTGCTTTGCCCCGCCCCACTGCACACCACTCTATCCAACTCCACTACAGCCTACTGTACTCTACCCCACTCCTATCTATATTGCTCCAGTATACCTAAATCCACTGCATTTCACCTCCAGGCTACCCAAATATATCAAACTCCACTCTTACACGATCTACCCCAATCCACCCCAGCTTCTTCACTCCACCCCAGTCAACTCCACTTCAATTCAATCTACCCCATTCTACTGCTCTCCAATCTACTCTACCCCAATCTACCCCACTCAACCCCTATCTACCTCACATCACAGCACCCACACTGGTGTACGTATTGGCTAAAACGCATCGCCAAAGCCAATAAATAGCTCTCGCATAGGCGAATACTTGTTTGTGTCCAGATTATCCCCATGGCCCTGTATGCAAATATTGTACCTAAAGAGGACTACCGCCTCATTTATTTGACTTCCTTGCAATATTCGTAAGTGTCACAGTTATAAGCAAGGTGTTGGAGTGGATTCCTGGATCACACACAAATGTGGTCATCGAGTTTGTGGAGTTCAATCTCATTTCAGCAATCTATATTTGATCTGTGAGGCTTTTAATTCTTTAGTAACCCCCTGAAAGGCTTTCCTTTTAGTCAGTATGGCTGCCGCAAGATCTTGGTATAGGGCTATTTCACAGTCTTTAAAGGAAATTGTGTTACACTATCTGCCACCTCCATGAACGATTATTTTTAGTGAAAATGTTGTTTACTTCACAATTGCAGTTCTAGGTCAAGGATCTCCTCTGCCACTCCATGCGCTCGCTCTGTGGACGCAGTATCACCGTCCCTCATCTTCAAAATGCCTAAAAGTAGTTATTGCGCGCAAGCTACAACGTTATGGCATACCACCTTCTCCCTAAGGTTTCTAATGCGATTGTGACTTGTTCTTCAAGTTCTCGCACTTTTTAATTATCCATTTCAATGGGTAATCGGTGTGGCAGATAGTGGTAGTGGCGGTGGTGGTGTTAATCGTACACTGAACCATGTCAGTCTACAGAGGTGTTTCAGCAGTGCCCAAGCACTTATTAAAAAAAAAAAAAAAAAAAAACCTTAATGTCCTCTTTGACCTACACAAATTCTTTACTGAGGTGCGCAGTGCCTGGATGTTGTCAGTCAGTGATTTGTCGATGTCCACTTTCAATTCCACCAGGCATGCTTTTGAGTTCCTACCTGGTACTAATGCTTGGGGCATTTACCGCCATTTCTTTGGTTTCTTTGGTAGTGGAAGGGACTTCCAGGAAGCTGGTTATGCTGTGCTGCATTGGTCTTTGGGCTAAGGAGTCCCATGCTTATTCGGCCAATTGGAACAGCATACGCCCTCCACTACATCTAAGATTGGGCCTGAGCCTTTCTAAGCTGTCAGTCTGCCCACCATCTTGGGGAATGCTGGTGCTTCAACTGTGTCTTCCCAGCCGACGGTGTTGTGAGCACCTCACCACTGTGAGGCCCCCCCAAGCCCCCAAAAGGCTGCTAAAAGATTCAGCATCTCACTGCAGGTGTTTGATAGCCCGTGTAATGTCCAGCAGTAGTTGCCAGTCGCGGAGGCGCAAGTGCTTCAGAACAATGTGAAGTCAGACTGCTCCAGGCAACATCTGGGTGCAGAATCCCCTGTTTTGTTTTTGAAGTACTGTTAAAATCTGCTTGCTAGAAATCATTGCAATTTGAAAATACTGTGACAATTTTTTGTAGAGTTAAGATTGCCCCAACCTTTTTTTGTTGTAATGCGCTGCGTATCAGAATAATTCTGTAATTTTTCTTGACAAACGAAATAAGGTGAACCGCGACTCTGTAGCAAGCCAAATCTAGATGATGTGCATAAGCAAAACAGAAGATGGTCACCATATGAACTCTCTCGGGTGATCTCTCCACTCTTTGTCCCTTCCTCCGTCTCAGTGGTATTTATTTTTGTTTTCTGCATTGATATCTATGTTTTCTTTACTAGGCACAAAAACACGTAAGCCCCAATGTTTTGGGAATAGGATAAATGGTGTGAAGGATTAAAAACTTCTTAAACCACACGTTCTGCACCACAGTGATATTTCTTTTGCTCATTATTCACCTAATTTTATTTCTTAGTGTCCTCGAGCACCATTGTAGATGATGCCAAAAATGCACCTATGCAGTGTAAGTGAAATGTCTCAAGTGGGCTGCAGTTTGTATTTACGCCACCCACATATGTGAAAAATGTCTGTCAGTAACATGACTGCTGTGACTGGGCTGCTAGTTAAATGCACTGCAGTGAAGCATTACAAGGCGCCTCTGATATATTGAGATATATATATATGTATATATATATATGTATATATATAGAGAACGAGAGAGAGAGAGAACGAGAGAGAGAGAGAACGAGAGAGAGTAGTATAGATCTAATCTCCTACTGGCAGTCGCCAGTAGGTAGTTATAGTTAGGACCTATTTTCCATAGGAAATCCGCAACAGTCTATTTGGAATAACGTTGGCGCCGATTGATGAATCTTCGCGAAATTTTCCAAACTTTTGGCCAGCTCCGGTTCGCTTCTATCCTGAAAATTTCACGGTGATCCGTCAAGCGGGGGCCGAGAACAAAGGGGTGTCCCAAAACGCGTTTTCCCCATGCATTTTCCCATAGGACCTGTTGACGCAGCTACAGCCCAAACTGCTGAACGGAATTACACCAAATTTGGCAAAGAGGTAGTCCTCAGTTCAGACTCGTGCCTTTTGCTTAAATGCTGTAAATCCGTTCAGTAGTTCCTGAGAAAATTAGAGTTTAAAAATATAGATATATCTGGGCGGAGCCTAACCACACATCTCATCGTGAGATCTGATTGGCTGTCAGTACTTCATCCAAGAAGTGTTGGCAGCCATCTTGGGACCAATATACATGATAGCACCTCATTAAAAAGCATTGCATAAGACTTTAGTTAAATTATAAATCATTTGTTGATGGTACCATACTCATTTTAGGAATTGTGGTGTGTTCTAAGGTGATTTTACCATGTGAAAAAGCCTTCTGCTGTGATATCATGAATCATGTTTGAGAGAACTATTTTCTCATGCTTTTCCCACAGAGGTTTGGAAGGTGATCTATAAGCTAAAGTAAGAGCATATTTTCTGTAAATTCACATTATTTTTTTAAGTCATGTGAGAATGAAGTCTGACATTCTCAGTAAAACATGTACATTCAACAGGGGCAGAGACTGTCAGTTGATTCTTTTGTGTTCTACTGCAGCTTCCCAGAGTGTTCTAAAGAACAACTAGAGCTCTAACAGTCCTACTTATTACAAACGTATTGCACACCTGAAGCCATCTTGATTGGAAAAAAGTGGTAACACTTAAAACATTTAATTTACAAAGGAACAAAATGAGGGGGTTCATTTTGCCATAGAAATTATGATTAGTGCTGCAGAAAGAAATATTAGGGCACCTTTTGACTTCTCAAATCCTCTTCTATTTCATTAAATTCTGACATTCAGAAAGAAACATGCACTTTGAATACCAGCAGCAGACTTCCCTGGTGAGCAGTAGCTTTACTACAGTGATCTAATGAGCAACTAGAGTGCTAACATTCAGAATTTATGGCAAATGTGTGACATATCTGAATACCTTCTTGATGGAATCAAAGTAAAAAACTGAAAGCATTTCCTACTGAGGAGACTGCAGTAAATGAGGAAATTGGGAAACTTCATAACAAATAAATCTCCCAAGATGGCCACCAGAGACAAAAGAGCCCAAATGCAGCACAAATACCACCCAGATGTAGCCCAATGACAAAAGTGTGCAAAACACTTATTTTTTGTGTATTTGCAGTTTTATATAGTGCAGACTTGTCAGGTATTGGAGTGCTTTACATGAGCATTGGTTACATCACACAAGATCAAATTCATTTTGGTGGTAGACATGGGGAGATTAAGTGATTTGACCAGAATCACAGAATGTTGAGCTGAAGCAGAAACTCCAACCTGGTTCCCCAGTTGCGAGGTCTGCAGCCCTGGAAGTAACACCACATCCTCTCCCCTTGGTGCAACATTTAATCAAGTGGTCAACTGGATAAAAAAACATAAAGATTACTAATAATTTTAAAGTTCTTTGTCGCTATTTGAAAACTCAGAAAATATGTCCTTATTTTAGTCTTTTAGAGCACTAACCATAATTTTGATGCCAATAAGATCCTCTCATATATGTAATTTCTAAAGGAAATGCTCTAGGTATTACAGTTTTGATTACATCAAGATGACGTCAGGCATTCCACACTTTTGTAATAAATATAGAATGTTAGCAATCTAGTTGTTCATTGGGATACTGTTGAGAGGCAGCGGCCAGGGGCACAGACTCTGAAAATTGAAGGCAGGTAGGAGAGTGCAGAGGCAACAATGTGACCACACTGGGCAGGCAGGAAAGGCAGTAGCAGCACAACAGACTATGGAGGTCAGTGGAAAGGGGGGCAGGGGCAACAAACCAACAACACAGGACTGGCAAGAGAGGCTGTGGCAATATAATAGACCATTGTGGGCAGAAGGAAGAGGTAGTGGTAGTACAACCATATGTGCCAACAGACCCGTTTCAGCCAGGAAACGTCCAATGTTTTTAAGCTCAAATGGGCTTTATTTGATCTGTCTCCTGTCTACAATCTCCCCTTTTTCAATGTAACTCAAAGGGGAAAATCAATACCCCAGTTTTTTTCAAAATATCCCTCTTACCAAGTTCAAAATGTTCGCAAGTATGGTACTTTGGATCATGGTAGGCAGGAGGAACTGGGGTAGGGACATGGACTCTGATAACAGAGGACAGGAGGGACATGGATAGGTGCACCAAACTGACCCTACAGGGCAGGCATCAGGGTTTGCAGCAGCACAATACACCACATAGGGCATGGGGGGCGGGATTGCAGCGCAACAATCCATAGAAAGCAATAGGGAGGGGACAGGACCATGCACATGGACAACAGAGAACAGAGGGGAAAGAGGCAATGGTAGCTAGCTGACCATAATGGACAGACAGGAGAGAAAGCTGCAGCATAACAGACCATAAAGGGCAGGAGGGACGGATCAGGGGCATTACAATGGAACAGACCAGCCAGGAGGGAGGGAATAGGGGTCTGCACATGGAAACAGAGGGCTGGGGGCAAGGGGGCAGGGCAGGAGCAGCAAGATGACCATGGAGGTCAGGCAGGATGGGCACTAGAAACAAGACACACCATGGAGCGCAACAATGAGACTATGATGGCATACACACAGACTATGGAGGGAAGATGGGAGGGGGTCAGGGGCAGCTAGCTGACCACACAGGGAAGGTGGGAGGGGCCATGGCAGCACAGAAGACCATGCATGGTAAGCGGGAGGGTTAGTGGCAGCACAATGGCTATGATGGGCAAGAAGGAGGGTGCAGGGGCATGCACAAAGGACCATGGAGGATAGAAGGGAGGGTCAGGACCTGGGCCCAGACAAGTGAGCTTAGGGTAAGGGGCCTCACAATAGACCGTGCGGGGCGGGCAGGAGGAGCAGTTGCAGCACAACAGACCAGGGAGGGCAGAAGGGTGTGGCAGTAAAATGGACCATGGAGGACAGGAGGAAGGGGATAGGGGCATGGCATGTGGACAGGCAGGATGTAGGTGGCAGGGACAGGTTACAGTCATCTGACAATGGTAGGCAGGTGGGAGGGGAGTGGCAGCTCAACAGAACACTCAGAGTAGATGGGAGTGGCAGGTCCATGGAACATGGTGGGCAAAAAGGATGGAGCAGGGGCATGCACAAAGACATCGGAGGGCAGGGGGAAGGAGAATAGGGGCAACAACATAAGCACAGCTGCTAAGCAGGAGGTCAATGATGGGCCATAGAATTGGGCAATGGAAGGCAGGAGGAGTGGAATGGTACATCATGCTAAATGGAGGGCAGTGGCAGCACATCAGACCATGCATGGCAGGAGGGAGGAGGCTAGTCCATGGATTCAGACAACAGAGGATAGGGAGGAGGTGGATGGGGCAGCAAGCTAACTGTTCAGAGAAGGTGGGTATTAGGAACTTTATTGTTTTTAAAATGTGTGTCTGTGCGAACTACTTAAAATATGAACAAGTATGCAGCATAATCTCACTTTTATTCAGGTAGAAGAGGACGTTTGTGACTGTGACTCCGGGCTCACTTGGCAGAGACACTCCCTGACCCTCCACCCCCCATTGCAAAATGTAATGCACGTGAAAAGTGTAGGTGGACGCAGTGTTATATAGAACATAGTTCTGAGAGCACGATTGAAAATGAAAACTAGATATAGTATATGGTATAAACTATGCTCCAAAAAGTGTGATATAAGATGAACCGGGGCGTGAAATATAATATGCAATACATTGTGCACAATGACAGATTCATTGGAGACCGCGAAATAGCACAGGCACTAGCGCGTGCTATGCGATATGCGCCTCGCAGTGTAATATGCACAGGGCAGTGTTGTGTAACCTAACTAGTCTCCAAAGTTGTAATATAAAATATGTGCTGGGGAGTGTAACGTTGCATATGCACTGTGACAAAGATATGGATCCCAGATTGTAATATGTATGGCATAGCGCTGTGCGTTATAACATAGGCATCGAGGAAGGCACGTTAGATGGGGCAATATAACCCATGCGAAAGCAAGTGTGGCATGACATATTCACGGGGTGGTGTTACAGTGCACATGGGCTAGAGAGTGTCATAGCATATGCACTAGCTAGTGGAATACAACACAGAGGTGTGTGGCACTCGGCGGGCACTGGTGTGTGTAACACAGCATTGGGCTCAGCCAGGAGCACGCTGTGACTCTCAAGTGAGGTTCGTCTCCTTTCCAGGGAGTAAAATAAAAAGTATTACACATCCGGCGGTGGATGTGTGTTTTATTAATTGTGAGCGGGGTTTCTTGCATAGTTTTGGTCGAATTTTTGTCGAATCCCCTTTGAATGGCTTGGTGTGCGTGTGTATTAAATGTGCCCGTCAATAGCTACCCATGTTTGTATGAATAAACGACACGGGTGTCTACTTGGAGAGTACCCACCGGCGGGGGCGCCGATATTAGGCACAGTAGGGTGTCCGACACGTCAGAGCTTCACTAGCGGTGTAAATTCATTCCACGTGGATTCATTGTATGCATAGTCGCCTTTTAATGAATATCACACAAATCCTCATGGTGATAGGTACATACGGTTTGTCCAGCATGTCCTAGGTGTTTCTATAAATACATTTTTTTTTTTAAATAATAAAAAACAAAGGCCGGCCCCGGGGGATGGGGTCCCCGGGGCCATAAGTGGCCTGAGGAGGGGGGCAATGCAGCCCTCTCCTAAAGAATTATAAAAAAATAAAAAAAAGCCATGACCCGGGGGTTGGGTTCTCCGGGTCCGATTAAGGCCTTGGGAGGGCCAAATTAATTTTTTTCAACAAAAAAAATTAGGGTGCAGGCCCTGGGGGATGGGGTCCCCAGGGCCAATAAATTAGAAAAATAAGGGGGGCCATCCAGCCCTCCTTCTTAAAAAAATTAAATAAATAAAAGACCGGCATCGCGCCGGAGGCCACGCCCCCTCCTTGCAGCACTTTGTAAACGTGCCCCCTGGCCAGTTGTAAGTTGGGGAATTAATTCCCCTTCAATACTGAGGGTCCCTGAGGGCCAACTATCCCAACAGGTATCTCCAGTATGCGCCAGGGAGCTGCGTTGCAGACAGGTGTTCTGAGGCCACGCCCCTTTTTACACCTCTATGCAACGCAGCTCTGTGGCGCTTACTGGAGGTACCTAGTGGGCTAGTTTGACCCTAGGGACCCTTAGGATTCAAAGGGACTTAATCTCTCAACTTAGAACGGCCACAGGGCGCGTTTACACAGTGGTGAAGGGAGGGGACGAGGCCTGAGGTGACGTGTGCAAACACGCCCTGTGGTGCGTTTTAAGTTGGGGAAATAATTCCCTTTCAATCCTGAGGGACCCTGGGGGCCAACTAGCCCACCAGGTGCTTCCAGTAAGCGCCCCTGCTCTGCGTTGCAGAGAGGTAGTGCAGGCCGTGCCCCTTTTTACATCTCTCTGCAATGGCGCTTACTGGACGTACCTAGTGGGCTATTTTGCCCCTAGGGACCCTCAGGATTCAAGGGGACTTCATCTCCCAGCTTAAAAAACGGCCACAGGGCGTGTTTACACAGTGGGGAAGGGAGGGGACGTTTTAAGTTGGGGAAATAATTCCCCCATCAAACCTGAAGGCCCCTTGGGGCTAACTAGCCCACCAGATGCTTCCAGTAAGCGCCACTGAGCTGCGTTGCAGAGAGGTGGCCCAGGCCGTTCCACTTTTTACACCTCTCTGTAACGCAGCTCTGTGGCGCTTACTGGAGGTACCTAGTGGTCTAGTTGAACCTTAAGGACCCCCAGGATTCAAGGGGACTTAATCTCCCAGCTTAAAAAATGGCCACAGGGCGTGTTTACACAGTGGGGAAAGGGAGGGGACGGGGCCTGAGGTGACGTGTGCAAACATGCCCTGTGGCGCGTTTTAAGAGGTAGTTTTAATTCCCTGTCCTATTATACACTAGGGGCTTACAGAGGAGGTCATGCTAATCACAGGGGGACGCATAGTGTTCCCTAGTGTATGTAGGTGTTTTCACTGTATTCCGAGTGTCTTTTAACATAGCATAGGCTCTAGGACTGGTTAGTCAGACTCCGTTACCACCAGTATCCGTCTGAAAAAGTTGAGGGTACAGGATGATTTTGCAACAAGGCTTCTTTCTGCTCTTCTGTTTGTTCTTTCTGCATGTTATCCTTCTTCCTGCACTTTTCTTCGTCTTTGAGGACTTCTGTTGCTTCTTTCTGCATTTCTTTTGTTTCTTTCTGTGTTTTGTCTTCTTTCTTCACATGTCCTACCTCTGTAGGCATAGTTAGAAACTAGCATTTTAAAAACCGTAGAAATTCACTGATAAAACCATAGGTTTCAGGGGCGTTATAGTTAGCTGGACTTTTCACTCGTACAAAACCATTGAAATTCCCCCGTTCTAGTTAGTACAGCTAACTATAACTCGCGTGCCCGCAATGCACTTCTGATGACATCACTCGTGGCATCACTCGTGACATCACTCGTGACATCACTCGTGGCATCACTCGTGACATCTCTCGTGACATCTCTCGTGACATCTCTCGTGACATCTCTCGTGACATCTCTCGTGACATCTCTCGTGACATCTCTCGTGACATCTCTCGTGACATCTCTCGTGACATCTCTCGTGACATCTCTCGTGACATCTCTCGTGACATCTCTCGTGACATCTCTCGTGACATCTCTCGTGACAGAGTGGCAGACCTCCTCTCCCCTAATATAACCTTTGATACACACATTCAAAAATAGAAACTAAAATTTTCAAAACAATGGACATACCAATACCAGTTACAACAACCTATTCAGTAATTCTAAGATCCACATCCACTCATTCACCAACAGTCCTATACAGTCACTCATACATGTACTCGCTCATCATATGTACTCATACACCTATACATCCTGTTACACAACACCTCCCATCCATAGTTACTCACACACAGTCACTCATGCTAATAAAGAATCAAACATCCATTTACTTGCATATACAGTTATACACACACCACCACACTTCTACAGAGACTTACGCATACTTAGTCTTTTAAACAATCACTTATAGAAACACATACTTATTCATACAGGAACTCTTCCAATCTCTCACTCACATATACTCACTTATATACACGAATAGTCACATATACTAGTTTAAAACATATGTAGTTACTCATAAAGACACTATTGAGACAGTCATTCACTCACTAACACACCCATGCACACACTCATCCACCTATACAGCCCTGCACACATGCTGTCTTCAACACATACAAACAGTGAGTCACTCATTTATGCACCTATGCACTACGTAATACCCCCACCGAACCATAGACACTCATACTGATACTCAAAAAACCAACTAATAACCTATATAGGCACTCATGTAGCTACTCACCAACGCATGCAGCCACTTATACAAAGTGAGAGACTGATACAGATATTTACATATTTAAATATTACTCACTAAGCCATGTATTCACTAAGATACACTTAATCAGTCAGTTATACAATCAATTTTTCTAAAACAAATCATCCATTTAGACACTTTATACCCATTTATTCTTCCATCGACCTTGAGATATACATATATAAAACATATGTAATTTTCAGAAAAACACACTTTCACTGGATGATGTCATCAGTGATGTCATGAGTGATGTCACTGACCATGTCATGAGTGATGTAATATGTGACGTCATCAGCAGTGCATTGCGGGCGCGCGAGTTGAAGTTAGCTGAACTAACTATAACGGGGAATTTCAATGGTTTTGTACGAGTGAAAAGTCCAGCTAACTAGAACACCCCTGAAACCTATGGTTTTTTTCAGTGCATTTCTAAGGTTTTTTAAATGCTAATTCCTAACTATAACGTGCCTGAAACCTATGTTTTTTTCAGTGAATATAAATATATAGATATAGATATAGATATAGATATATATACATATATATATCTCTAAATAGAAATCCATGCATGTACATTTACCTATGTACTTACAATTCAAAATCAAAAGCAAGTTTGCGGTTTCAGCTTTCATAGACTTTTCCCGAAACTGGCCTCGATAACATTAAAAAATGTATTTCCTATCTCTGCCTGGGAAAATGCTTCGTTATTTTTTAACTTTCTTTTCAGGCTTTGATTTAATGGTGAAATCAGATTTTGTTTAAATTAAGGAGGAAGTAACTGAAAAAATGCTTATTTAATTGGCTCAGTGAGAACATACTTAAAATCCGTTCTGCACACATCACATTTGTGGTAGAATGTATATCCTTGTCTAGGATAGTTAAAGACTCAGTGGACAATACCCTGCCTTGTAGAAGTAGAAAAGTAGATCATTATTAACTGTTGACCGCTTAGCAAGGATAAGCTATCTGGGAGCAGACCTAGAGAGTTGGCATAACACAGGAACGATTTAGTACTACCTCTTTTGACTTGGAGATGCTAGGGAAGGCTGCTTCTAATAGTTTTCAGGACCCTCCTAGACAGCTTGGCTCAAGTCACAGTATGGGAGAGAACCAGCTTGGACCTTATCGGGTGCGAAAAGAGCTCATATAAATAATGGGGTTGCCAAGGAATTGAAGACTGGCCTGCCTGGTAGTAAAAGGGTTCTGCTATATAAAAACAGGAGCCTGGGTAATTTCACATTATGGTATGGAAGAAGTGCTGCAAGAGGAGTTGGAAAATTGCGAGAGAATAAAATTGGGTTGCAGAATTTCCCTAATAGTTTACTAGTACACAAGCTAAATCGGGCAGCTCCAACAACCACCACTGCCTCTTTTGAAAATTGCCTGACCTGGGAAGACTCAGCCTGAGGAGAATTAAATGAAATGAAAAGCCCATTTGCTAAGCGCGGTAGCTACCCTGAGGCGTCCTAGCGCTATGGACAAGCATGTGGCTGAGCAGTTGGATACTAGACTGATTTGTCGGGAGGTAGGGGGTGATCAGTGATTGATTAATGATGGCGCCTGTTTTCCAGAAGGCTCGGTGAGCGATGCACAGGCTCTTAAATTCAATTCTTTCCCTAACTGGGAGCCAATGAAGATTCTTCAGTCCAATTTTGACAGGGAGTTGACTCGGGATCTGGAGGAGGGAAGCAGGCCTGCTGCAAGAAAGAAGACTCCTGACACCTGCTGGCACCCATGAGCGGAAACGGCTCCACAAGACCAAGTATTTAGCCTCCTGTTTCCCTGCTTAAGAGACAAAAAAAACAGGACTCATGACTCGGAGGGCTCCACTGACCACTGTAGAGTGGACCCTGCATGAGACCTAGCTGGGAAGAGACCGGATGCCCCACAAACCTGCTCTGAGGACCTTAGTGCTGCAGGAGTGACCAAGAGGAAGGAACTTTCCCAGCAGTTAGAAATTTAAGTCTGAATGTAAAGTCTGGAACCCAGGTAACCTGTTTTGAATAATAAACCTATGTTCGATCGTAGACGGCCTGACTGGGTCCAGGTTTACTGAACTCTTTTGCGTTCTTTTTTTCTTTTTTACATAGATCTTTACTGTTTCTAGGTGCTTTTTGCCTCATAACTGAAAAATGTTTTGTGTTCACCATAATCTAGTTAAAACATCTGTGTTTTTGCTCAGTACGTTTGTTCTGCTTAGATTTAGATTTTTTTTGTCTTTTCTTGATTTTAAAATTGTTGATACTATTAGTAATTTTTTAGATTGTTTGCTGCTTTTGCTATAGCTACCATGGATTCAGCAGAATGTTTCTTTTACCTAAGCAGGTTGTTTTTATTAAGTTCGCAGAAGTCACCCACTCCCATGTTAATCAAATTTCTGGCACCAAGAGATAGAAAGAACGAGTCTTCATTTGTACCTTCTACATCTGAAATGAACTTTAATTGTTATTTGACTTCCTTTGTTTTCTCCTAGTATTATTTGCCCCTTCCAACCTTTTGTCTCAGCCGACCCATCTCTTCTCGAACTCTATGCTGTGTAAATTTGTTTTCATTTTCTGCTACGCCACATTGGCTTTTTAAAACTCAGTTTGTGCTTCTGTAAACTACGTGCTGCTGTTTAACTCTGATTAGAGAGGACTGGAGATGGTTTATGACCAGTATGATGTATTTTTTTATGAATAACCGTGCCATCCCTGTGCTCTGCTTCGATGTTAAGTAACTAGAGTTGGGTGAGGAGTTTAGTCGTTCTCTGGGCAAAATGAAACGGGGTGGATTTTTGTGAGAAATGATTATATAAATATTCCTGTAAGTTATTGGAGGAAGCACACCCTAAACATAAATACTTAATTTCAATTGAGTAACAAACCGAAATTAATATGAACTCATGAATTCATTCAAAACATAAGATACAACATTGTTGTATCTTACAAGACAATACACAGAGATGGTCTCATTGTTAGGTCTTGCCTAGGCAGCGCTTGCGCTGTCTCTTCGAGACATGCTGTATTCAGGATATGTGTTTAAAGCGCCGCCTACTTCCTGCCTATCTTTTCAATAGGCTCCTGCCCTTGGTAAATGGTGGTTTATCATTGGTCATTAGGCTTTGTAGTCTCTCCTTAGTACTTCCTGGTCTCTTCTTGTAACCTCCCAAGAGGGTACCCCCTGTTAAATGTGTTACGCCCTAGGTTTTAATTACAGCCTCAAGACATTATTTTCTTAAAGGCCTTCCGACAGGACACTCACTTGGTCCTTAACTAGGTTGGCAGTGGTTACTTTACTCGCTAACACTTCTCACATTTATATTAGACCTATACATTTCCCTTCATCAGCACCACAGATTATAACTTAATCTGGAATTAAGTTGAATTGTTTTGTCACATTACTAATTCTATATATCGACATAGCTATTTGTATGTACTCGGGGTACTGTTTTGCATGCAAAGCATTATGGGTAGGGTGGATTTTGCATATGTGACCAAAGTTTTGTGATGCTCTCTAGGGACCTCTAGGGGCAGCTTGCGATATTGCACCTACCCCATCTCACATTTATATTAGACCTTCTATAAATTTCCCTTCATCAGCTCCACATAAAGTACAACCTAATCCGGAATTTACATAATTCTTTTGACACATTTTAAAGCTAATAGTGTATATGGACATAGCTATTTGAATGTACTGTCTTGCATACAATGCATAATCGGTAGGGTGGATTTTTTTTTTTTAAACTTCCCTGATCAGGGTGCTGTTTCTGGTTCAGATACATCAATCGTCCCCTTCGACAGCACCCTATTTATTCGTCAGTCGTTAGTAAAAAACTTGGCAACAAGTGCATAAGCTATCCTATTGACCTTTTACTTGTGAAGGGAAAAGGTAATGTTAGTCAAATATATACAGTAAATAACTACATTTGCTCCACCTATCTTCATCTGCCTTCTCCCCTGTCGCCAAACGATTCCTAGGTTAAAGATAAAAGGACAAAAACAGGTTAATGGCCTCTCCAGAGTAGGTATCCAGGCCCTAAGCTCTGTGCCTAGTACCTTCAGCAGGTCCTGTGTGTACGTGCACTCCCGGAAGAGATGGTATGTCATCTGGTCCACGGTGCACCCTCTCAGGCAGGATCTGTATCGGTTGAGTTCTCTTGCGTGCATGAAGGCTCTCACGGGAAGTCCTTCTTGGATGGCCATCCAGGCGATGACTTTGTGCTGGTTCGCCAGGCGCTTGGACGCGATGTTTCCCCACACGTGGTGCGCTGTGGCAGACGTGAGGACGCCGATCAGTTCGATGATGTCCTTTGCTCATATCTGGCATTGGACAAGTTTCGGGGTCAATGTGGCAGGACAGCAAGCCTCCTGCCCGAACTCCTTCATGTACTTCTCCACTTCTTTGTAGAACCACGGGGTCTCTCAGTTGTACGGGACGGCGCTCACCCACTCTGCCCATCTGAGGAGCCTCCACATTGGCAACAGGATGAAGCGTGCCATCAGAAAGCGGACATGGCTCTCTTCTTTGGTCCACAGGGTGTTCTACACACAGTGGCACACGATTCCCCTCGGGATGGTGGTGATGTCTGGCCCTCCTTGCTTCCCTTGTCGTGGCTCTTTAACATCACCGCCTGCGTCACTCTGTCCATCTTCGATCTCTAGATAAAGTTAGGTCATTCTGGTGATGGCCTTGACCCTTCGGGTCTGCACAGGCCACACTTGAGCGATGTACTGGAGCACTGGCAGGGTCTCGTTCTGCAGGACCAAAGACTTCCCTTCGATTGTCACCTTCCGGAGGCTAGAGTCCCAGCTTCTGCCTCGTCTTCGCCGGACTCTCTTCCCATGTCTTCGCCAGACTCTCTTCCCATGTCTTCGCCAGACTCTCTTCCCATGTCTTCGCCAGACTCTCTTCCCATGTCTTCGCCAGACTCTCTTCCCATGTCTTCGCCAGACTCTCTTCCCATGTCTTCGCCAGACTCTCTTCCCATGTCTTCGCCAGACTCTCTTCCCATGTCTTCGCCAGACTCTCTTCCCATGTCTTCGCCAGACTCTCTTCCCATGTCTTCGCCAGACTCTCTTCCCATGTCTTCGCCAGACTCTCTTCCCATGTCTTCGCCAGACTCTCTTCCCATGTCTTCGCCAGACTCTCTTCCCATGTCTTCGCCAGACTCTCTTCCCATGTCTTCGCCAGACTCTCTTCCCATGTCTTCGCCAGACTCTCTTCCCATGTCTTCGCCAGACTCTCTTCCCATGTCTTCGCCAGACTCTCTTCCCATGTCTTCGCCAGACTCTCTTCCCATGTCTTCGCCAGACTCTCTTCCCATGTCTTCGCCAGACTCTCTTCCCATGTCTTCGCCAGACTCTCTTCCCATGTCTTCGCCAGACTCTCTTCCCATGTCTTCGCCAGACTCTCTTCCCATGTCTTCGCCAGACTCTCTTCCCATGTCTTCGCCAGACTCTCTTCCCATGTCTTCGCCAGACTCTCTTCCCATGTCTTCGCCAGACTCTCTTCCCATGTCTTCGCCAGACTCTCTTCCCATGTCTTCGCCAGACTCTCTTCCCATGTCTTCGCCAGACTCCAAGGATCTTCTTAAAGTCCTGCTTGATGGGGAATGGCAGAGGGTCTCAGGTGGGGTCCAGTGTCCGAAGAGTATGGTTTGCCATTCTGGCGCTGTTGATCATGCTCTTGACGCTTTCCCAAACTCGATACAGGTCCTCTAGCTCTTTCACAGATGGTCCGTCAGCGCAGAAGACTGAGACGTCGTCCATGTAGAGGGAGCACTTGACTTCTAGTGCCTTCACTCCTCTGATCTTGATCTACCGGATGCGTTCGGCGAGATGCTCAATCACAGATGAACAGGAGGGGGAAGGATTTACCATACCTTCAAAGTTCAAGATGCTCACTTGGGACCTCTAGGAGCAGCTTGCGGTACTGCACTGAGACCTACAATGCTGGTTCCTGGCTCACTACGCAACCATTTGCAATGCACTAGGTGTCACATTACTAAAAGTATGAGCTATTGGCGTTGCATTATTTTTTGCAACGCCAATACCTCAAACTATCAGTAATGCAAGACATATTGCATTGCAAATGCTTGTTAAAGACTTGTTCTTTAGTTTGTTTCATGCAAAGCAACAACCACAGCCAACATGTTTAATCCCGCAAGCAAAGGGACTTCTTCAGGGCTGTTAAACATGACAGACAATTCCTAAGATTAACATTCAACATATGACAATATAATATCTAATCACAGTGTTTTTGGGTGACCCTCAAATTGTATTTTACAAATATAAAACCAAATCTTACAAAGAAGCAATTCAACTCAGACTAATAGCAAAATGCAAGATAGCACCTGCTTTTAAGCTAATATTGGTAGTACACAGTGTTTATTAAACTTTCTATTATAATAATCCCAAAGCAATACAAAACAAGAGTAATTATTTATAAGTTAATGTATATTACGCGATGTTTTGTATATATTGAATTTATAGCGATCTTATGTTTGTGACCTAGTGTTTGATGATAATTATTGGTAAGTAGCCATTCTAGCCATTAGCAACTTTGTTAAATTTGTTTCAAATTTCAAAGATGCGTATGAATTGATCAAAAAGGCACCTCATAATTAACATCTGAATAACTAAACCTGACAGAGTATTAAATTTAATCTTACCAAAATAGGTATGGCACCGATGTTTGCCTTATCCAGTCAAGAGAAGTCTCGTAATGTCTGTGTGCGTAATCCAGTTAGATCTTTCCATCGATATTGTTGTGCAGAAATAGAACAAATATATTTTATATCATTATCAGCGCAACCTCACTTCAAAGCCTACATACATCATAGGTGCCTAAAAGTAGAGGAAGCCAGGTGTTCTCAAGAATCCCAAGGAAAAGAAAAAATACCTTTCTTACTAAAGTTGTTATTCATAATTCATTAATGAATGGGAAAGTTTAGTTATCCCCAAAACGAAAATAAAGTGATGTGTTCTCTATTATATTCAGGTGAGCAAAACCGGTGTCGACAAATTTTCAGTTGTCAACCAAGATGGAAGAAATGAGAAAAGACACGCATAACATCGTGCCGAATGATAGTTACCTCGTGCTGCATGTCGATTTCTCCAAAATGAGACCCAAAACATGCAATGTGGTTGGTCCCCTCCTATATAACCCAGCAGTGTAGTGGGCCACCTTAAATACTCTTACCATGTCCTATATCAATTGACAAAATGATAATTCTATCAATGCCTTTGAAAATTGTTTCCCCAAACTAGTCCCTATGTAAGAAAAAATAACACTAAGTGGCGTGTCCCTAACCAGAGTGACAATTCTAGTGTTGCCCACTAAAGAGAATTTTTTTATTTTTATTAAAGAGATGTCCTAAGGTATATATCCCACAAACTAAGGGGGTCTGAACCACACACGATTTATTAGTATAGCAGTGATAGTTACTGATCACACGTTCACGCTTTTTAGCACATACTGTCTGTATACTAAAGAATCGATTACTTGGTGACTTACTCAAAAGCTGAAAGATTTATTTAAAAAGTGATCTCAAGACTTACCCTAAGGTTCTCGTCTTCTCTCCTTTCGTTCAAACAACCAATGGAACACCTTGAGGCAGAAAGAATATAGGAAACTGACACTTCACAAAAGGTTTTTGTTAGCGTCAGTAGATACTTGTTTGATGTAGGTATGATAAGAGCAAAAGTAGGCTTGAAATTTTAGTGTACTGTAATTGGAATAATGTCAAAATATTAACTTTGCATTTGCACTTTATAAAATTATTAAGAGAACAAATCGAATGTCATGCCAAGTGTATATGTTGCACCTAAAGCATTTGCACTTTTTAATCAGACTGCGGCCAGGAAGTTGTACTACATGCACGATGGATATACATTCATAGTCCTTGGTTATCGACAACGTTATTTGATTATGAACTCAAATTTTTTAAATATATTTAATAAGTTTGACTATTATCTATATGTATTCTTTTAAAAAAGAGAAGAAAGGTAATGTATTTAAATTGTGAATTTTTATAGTTATGCAAATGGTCTTGCGGTACCCATGAAAGGGATATGTTTTATTATTATGATGTGTGATTTGTCTTTGTATATCTTTTTATTTTTTAAACCGAAATAAAGATTAATTGAAATGGAACACTGCACCAGCAAAACGAGGTCAGTGATTACTGACAGTTTAGTCGTTTGATTTCCATAAAGTGGTGGGCGGGAGGGGCGTCCATTAAAGTCCTGATGAAAAAGAGTATAGAATGATAGTCGTGAAAGCTGCGGCCGTTTTTTTTAACATCCTGTGTTCATTGTTCGCAGATGCATATTCCAAAAGTTGGCTGATTACTAATTTTCCCATAAGTATAGGGACTGTTTCGAGATCTCCAGACAATTATATGCAAGGATCCTAATGCACCCTGATCACATCGGTCAGGTAGATGACTCCGATGGAAGTGTGGCCATTTTTAGGTCTCGCCTGAGCCAGCGCATGCGCTGCCCTGCGAGACATTTAGTAAGTGGGTTTTCAAAGTGCTACCAAAGGCTTTTGCTGGCCTCAAGCTTGTGGTTACGCGCGCGTGCAGCCGCCATCTGGCATTCCTATTTTTTCCTTATTAAGGGCATCACTCAAGCGCATCGCTCGCGATCACCCTCACGATCACTTTCACATTCGCGGCGCGGGCACACTCGCGATCACTTTCACTTTTGCGGCGCTCAGTGCTCGTTTACTGTACTCTGTATGCACAGACCCATCACGAAAATGACTGTCCCTAAAATATACAAACTTTTCTTCTACTTTACACTGTTTGTCAGAATCCGTGTCCTAGAACACTTCTATAAACGTCTTTTTAAATGTTCTCGTTTGAACAAAGCTGACCAGCGCTACCGTATTTTTGCAAGGCAACACCGAACAGGGTCAGTGCACGCAAGTTACTTCAAAACAGAAATTAAGAAAACAACCCTGGGTTATCTTCGCGTAATTTCCATTGCGAAGCCCGAACGCAATCTCGATTATGCAATGTGGTGCAATGAAGTAACCACGTCGGGCATTTTGTGTAACAACCACAACACAAAATGCGCAAATTGTGAGTGATTTCACTAGTGCAAATGAAATTTAATCGAGCCAGTATTAAATGAGCTCCAAGCGTTGCTGAAATATATTTCCTAATCATGTATAAAATGCAACAAAGACAACTTGAGAAAAGATGAGACCCAGATACGTTACATCCAATTATTGATATGATCATGATTTAAACATTTTGAGACTGAAAGTGTTGTTGGAGGTTACCGAATTCTGGTAACGAGTGCCTCACCTGACGTTCTGCAGGTGCCTGCTTCCTTATGCCTGGGTGCACACTGAAACATATAGGAGGGTGGGTATACAATGGCATACATTTCTGCATTGTGCGGCAGGAAAATAATGTATTGCAACACATTTGTCTTTTTAGTTACAATTATACTAAATTACAATCGGCAAACAGAGCTATTAAACTTGCCAAATTGCAGTGCATTATTCATCATTGTAGTCTTCTGCTTGAAAACAAGTTCATACAGAGATTTGCGCCTGTAAACTTGGACTATGTATTTATGTATGGTGACACGTGTGATGTGAACATCTCCTACTCAAAATGATCAGCACTTCGTATTCCAGGCTAAAGACAGCTATGGCTTTGTGGGTGTTGATGAATCATGCTTTTTCTAAAGGCTATTTGAATTTCGCAGTTATCTTTGAAATTTAAAAGCCGGCACGCTGAAAAAAGTAATTTATGACAGATGGTAATTTGCTGTCTGCTACGTACATGTTTCACTGTGGTGTTATGGAATGTCATTCCCACACTTAAAACAAGCATTGGCATTGCCAATAGGTCTCGCCTTTGGGACCTTATAAGTGCTTAGCCATGCAACAGTTGATGTTGTTGCACCAAGGATATTGTGCTGCATAACTAAATACTTATATGGTACCAAAAGCGAGACCTATTGGCTATACCAATGCTTGTTTAATATTGTAGCTGTTACGTAAAATAAGCGTATCCAAGTGCCTCCGGAGTTAATCAGATATGTACTTTAAAGATTGTTGGTTTAGTAATTGGACTCATCCTCATCAAGGTATATGAATTGTTTCAGGGTCCAAAAGCAAATGTATGCATCAAATTTGTCGGGTCAGATCATTATGCACGCCATTCACACCAGTCGGGCAACCATTTCTGGTGGAAACGTGGCCATCTTTTAATATTGCCGCTATTGTATTTAATGGACACATCAACAAAGTCTCATATGAGCTCATATTTAATTTACAAACAAAAACATCTTCGACACGCATGTCAAAATGTTCATTTAAATAAACACATGTAAATATTCTCTATTGAGGTGACAAATGTTCCCTCCTCCCCTTCCATTGCCTCTTAAACTGTACATCGTTTTTTTGAGTGAAAGCACATTGTCAGTTTATATCATTATTAATTAATGCCAAAAAGCTCAAATTAATATTTTCTATTGATTTTCATTCTGTCTGTTTGTTGTCCTTGTGCTTGATTGCATGAGTTTATTGCAAACACTTTAAAAATGCTTTTCCTTGAGCTTGAGTTGCATTCAGCATATTTGCATTAATCTAACAGATTGGTTGTGAATGTGCACAGTAGCTACCTTGGCAAGAAGACATTTTATTTCTCTTTAGTTTTACTGGTCCTTGAACAGTTGGACACTACTGTAACAAACAAAACATACAGGCTTAGTTTCTAGCCAAGAGGTACATATTTACAACAAACATTATTGCATGAAACCACAGCTTTATCATTATTGAGATCTTAATGTGTGTAAACTTTCTAATTGTAAAAGCATTTTAGTTACAAAAATTAGCCCATAATTTACACAAATATAAAAGCTAATCATCTGATCGCTTCCTTAGGGATATCCATCAATCCTTTTTGTCTTATGCAGCTGAAGGAGACAGCAAACGTTTACACTGATTGTATGTACAATTGGATGAAATTAACCTTTTGTTCCTAAAGATGCAATATATTTAATAAAAGGATAATTCTGTTGGGTTTGATTGGTTATAACATATATTATAGATTTAATTAGGAAACCGATAAAGGGCTTTTTTGTATCAATTCTTTATTTTTTAAATTATGAAATAAGACAAAGATCAGTAGTCAAATACCATCGCAGATAACGTAAAGCACTGGTGAGACAAAAGTGTAAGCAGGATCATGACTGAGATTTTTTCTTCTGCTATTCTTTCGAGTACTGCATGTACATACATAACAGATCAGTCGTCTCAACAATATGTAAATGAATGCAACAAAACAAAAGAATATGTAAAAATTAACCTTTAAATAGATATAGATCCATCAATAATGAGTGGATAATAAAAGATCAGATTATCACGAACCTAAAAATGGGCCCCAAATGATGGAAGTTGTCATTTAATTGATAACATTTTTTTTCAAATCTGGCCACTTCAAACATATCCTCAAGCCAAGGTGCTTGACCCTCTACAGCATTCGTTTGGATCGTACAGCTCCAATTCTGCTTGTTAAAATGTTACATTGCAGTTCACATAATTTTAAAGTGTCCACAAACTACAGTGTAGTTCTAGGTTTCTAATGCATACTAATTGCAATGAAAAATAAACTGCTACTGGTGTCACTGAGGATTGTTTCCTGTTGCGTTAAGCCAGCAGTGTAACCTGATGTATGATTCGCTTGAAAAACATACTGCACAAAAGGTGGCTTTCAGAAGCCTGTTGACAGTGTGGACTGTCTAGAGAGCGTGATATACTGTCCTTCTAATCCTATTGGATTATGAGGACAGTCTTCAAGATGGCCTAGATTTTCGCATCATGGCTCACCACCATCCTTGTTGAAAGGATTCCCCTCATGATTTGGGTCAGTTGGACTTGTATTGATGCTGAGCATGAGTCCGTGGCAGCTTGCGTGACGTCCACTTCTTTTATCTTCTGCACTCGTGTCTGTTTAAGCGGAGTTGACACTGCGCTGACAAGCTGCTGCGTGGCAGTCAGCAGTAACCCAGCAGCAGGGAGCATTCAGGAGAGCAGGTCTGGAGAGCCTGGTTGCCGCTGTAGCTGAGGAGCGTCTGGGCTCTTTAGCACCAGGATTTTTCGAGTATGGCTACTGGTTCGCGACACTGCAGTTAACCAGCTGCAAAAACAGAGGTGCTGGAATTGCTTTTAGAGGAGGAGATCCTGGCGGACAGTGGGCTCTACTGTATGGATACCAATGTAAAAGACATAAAACAACAAATTAGATAGCAACGTGCCTGGCTCAAAACAAATTCCAAGCAAGACCAACTTTGCCTACAGAAAATTAACAGATTATACAAGTCTGCTATCAAAAAAGCAAAGAAAAGGTTCTATTCAGGCAGAATTCAAAATGCTAAATGTGCAAATAAAGAATCCTCTAAAATACTCTAAAGAATTTCGTAAAACAAATTGTCTAGGAGGTACTCATCCAGTTAAGATTTCATGGACAAACTGGCAAATCATTAAACAGACAAAGCAGACACGTTAGACTCCTACTTAAAACCGAGACAAAGCACCAGCACTAACCCTTTTACAAAACAAAAATCCAAGAATACTCTAACCTAGCCTTTCCATTCTTTCCAACACATTTCACACGATTAATTTATGGACTTGGTTAAAGCAAGCAGGCCTGCGGCATCCCTTCTGACCCGTGTCCACCGCAAACTTCCATGACAATTCTTCTAACAACTTTCTGTTGCCACTCCAGTATGAAGAATCATCCATGATTTACTACCGGAATATTTTCAGAACTACTCAAAAATTGATACATACGCTCTTTACTGAAGAAAACAAACTTGGACCCGCTGAACCCTGACAACTACAGACCCATTACGAATGGATCTTTCCTGGTCAAACTTCTAGAAAGCGCAGCGTTCGCCCAGATGTCACAATTCATAGAGGAGAATGCCATACTTTCAGACTTCCAAACAGGATTCCCTCCGGGAAGAGGCACACAATCTGCCCTCTTTGCCATCTCGGATGACCTGAAGAACACAGTTGACTGCAACTGGGTTGCTGTGCTACTCTTCTTGGACCTCTCGTCTGCCTTTGACACGGTTCACCATGACACTCTGATACAAAGACTCTACGAAGCCGGCATAGAGGGGACTGCTCTAGACTGGATTGCGTCCTACCTTCAAAACAGAGCTAATGTCATACATACCCCACTTTCTCGTCCAAACCATACTCCACAAAAGCAGGGGTTCCTCATGGCTCATTTCGCCCATGCTTTTCAACATCTACATGAAGTCATTACTGGCACTGATCAATCAATTTCAACTTGTGCTATAACTATGCAGATGTCACAAAAATATTCCTTCAACTGGAATGCTCAGACACTGGAAACTCACCAATTTTCAGTTGTCTCCGAGCCGTGGATAAATGGATGACTTGGAGCCATCTCCAATTAAATGCTTCCAAAACGGAAATACTCACGTGGCGATTGGAAACATTATGACCCGCTTGCCGCCTGGCCTGATGAATTGGGATCACCACCTAAAGTATCAAAGGAAGTAAGAAACCTTGTAATGACCATGGTCTCCAAGCTATTGATGAATGCCCAAGTGGACAAACTAGCAAGATCATGCTTGTTACTATAAAAACTGTGCGACAAATCTTCCCCCATTTTGGATTTCCGCACAAGGTCCAAGCCACCATCTCCCTTGTTCTGTCCAAACTAGATTACACCAATAGCCTCTACTACGGATCACCTTTAACAACTATGAAAAGATTACAACAGATTCAGAACTCGGCTGCCAGACTACTCTTGCATGTCAAACAGCGAGACCACATCTCCCCTGCCTTGAAAGTCCTGCATTGGTTACCGGTTGCCAGAAGATACACGTTCAAGCTGCTTTGTATCACCACAAAGCGATACATGGAATGGGACCACTCCATGAGGGATAAAATCACCAAATACATTCAACAAAGGACCCTCCGCTCTAGAGTGGCACCTCGCCTCAAAATCCCAAGATACAAGAAAAAAACCATGGGTGGTACATCCTTCCCTGTTCAAGCAGCCAAACTATAGAACTTTTTTACCCCCCGACATAAGATCCATGTAGAACCACCTTACCTTCAGAAAGCTACTCAAGAATTGGCTCTTCCCCACATAAGCACCATGCGCACACAGAAATATACAGCATATCCCACTGTATATAACATTTATTTGTACTATAAATAGGTACTTGTAGAAGTTTATTTCTTTTTATAAATATGTAGAGTAATTGTTTTAAATTTTTTTTTTTTTTTTTTTTGGTTCAACACTTGAAAACCAGAGTTTATCTAATGCATCTTTAATCTACATATACTTACTTCCTTTATGTATCTATATCCTCCCATGTACTTGGATCTATATATTTTTCTCCTAAAAAAGCATCTTCTATGCACTACACTTTTTCTCACCCTATACCGCTATCAGTATCTTATATCTACATATACTTACTTCCTTTATGCATCTATGTACTTTCCATGTACTTATGGATCTATATATGTTACCTTCTTCTAATTCAGCATATCCAGTGCACTACCCTATTTCTCACCTATACCTCTCTCAATATATCTGCAACCTCAACTCTGACTCATCTCAAACCTTTTTACTACTCTTTCCAATGCACTACCCTATTTCTCACCATGTATCTCTATCAATATATCATCTGAAACCACTCTCTCATATATCCCAAATCGCATACCACTACTATGATCCCCAAAATAACCCTTTCTATACTCTCCCCTACTGTACCCCTCCTTGCATCATCTGACACCTTACCACTATACCGATCCCCCAAAACAAGCCTTCTGATGGATACATCTGCCAGTGGATTCCTCACCTTGTGAATATCCCCTGCGCCAGCAACATTCGGAAACTTTTGTAGCAGTCCACGCCGATGAGGTCGAAGACTACGTCACAGAGGCACGACTCCCTTTTTTCTGCGCCGTCGACGCCAACGGATTTCGGGAATCTCTATCTGTAGCTTCACTGTTACTTTGTGTTTCTACTGGATTTATTTTTCTTGTGAAAATGTTGACAAAGAAATCGGGGTTCAAGCCCTGTCGTGAATGTGGAAAACATATGTCTATCACGGATCCACATGACGACTGTATATGGTGTTTATCTTAGTACCATGATGTGGATGGATGCTCTTGCTGTCGCAAGATGAGCTCCAAGGCTCTCAAGGAAAGAGAGGCGAAACTCTTCATCGCGAGGATGAAAAAAGAGAAGAGAGGAAGGAAGTCGAGAACGAGGTCACGATCGATCGAGGTCTGCGTCGAAGTCTACTTCGGGGCATGCTTCAAGATCTAAGAAGCACAAAAAGAAGAGGAGACATTCTTCTCGACGTCACTCTGACCAGAGTACGGCTCCGAAGTCGAAGTCACCTTCTCAACGCCGTAAGGACTCGGTCTCCCTCACCCGTTCCGGATTCACCTGCTGGTCCTTCTTGCCATTTTTCCCGGCGACGCTGTCTTGGCATCTGCCGGCACCGAGGACATCGATGCCGCTTCCTTCTTCACCGGCGCCGACTCGACCTCGCTCGACGCCGGCTGCTCCTGTGGAACCACGTTCGACACCGGCGCTGTCTGATTCGATCACAGCACCGCCACTGCCGGTTGTACGGATCCGGTCTAGGAGGGAGGCTCAAAGGGTGCTTGATGAGCAAAGGTACCTTTTGGAAGAGGCAGAAGGAGAGCTTGTGGAGTCTGATGACGTTTTTGAAGAACTTAGGGAGGCTAGTGGCTTGGATTTATCTCCTGAATGGGAAATTACTCCACCTTCTGATGAACCCTCAAAGGATGTGGCTCCATATCATGCAGTCATAAGGAAGGCAGCTGACCTGTTAGATCTGCAGTTGCCTACTACTGAATTCAAATCAAACATTCTAACAGAGGTACTGCATTCTCCTACTACTGTTTCAGAATCATTGTTGCCCTTTAATGAGGCCATTATAGATCCTGTAATGGAGGTGTGGCGTAAGCCTTTTTCTGCTCCTGCAGTTTCTAAAACAGTTGCCAGGAGGTATAGGGCAGCTCCAGGGGACCCAGAGTTTTTAACTTCACATCCGTCGCCTGAGAGCCTGGTGGTTCAGGCTGCTTGTTCAGGGAAATCTAAGGGTGAGTTTCCTCAGGTCCCAAGTGACAGAGAAGCTAAAAAACTAGATCAGTCGGCCAAAAAGGTCTTCATCGGCCAGCATGGCCCTTAAATCTACAAATGCCACTCGCCTTTTGGGACTCTATATTCATGCGCTCATGGATTCTGCAAAGAAACTGGCTCCAAAACTATCTGAGGAGGATAGGGTTAGCTTTAATGAGGTCTTGACTGATGCCCAGGCAGCAGCACGTCAGGTGATACAAAGTGGACTGGACACAGCAGATTCGGTGCCAAGGGTCATGGGATCTTCTGTTGCCACTAGGAGGGGTGCGTGGCTTAAGTCTTCAGAGTTTTCCCCTGATGTGCAATCAACGCTGCTGGACTTGTCTTTTGATGGCTCTGGACTATTTGGCAAAAGGGCAGATGCTGCACTTGAACGTTTTAAGGAAAGCAAGGCTACGGCTAAGTCTTTGGGCCTTCAATCCCAGTCAAGGGGATCATTTAAAAGATACAGGGGTTTCGGAAGGGCAACCTTTCGTTCCTACAGGCAGACCCAACAACAACCGCAGCAACTACTGCAGAGCTCTCTGTATAAGGGGTACAGAGGTAGAATCAGGTGTCGCTCACGTGGCCGTCAACTCTCCTCCTCCTCCTCCTCCTCCTCCTCCTCCTCTTCCTCCTCCTCCTCAGCCCCTCCTTCCACCGCAAAGCAGCCATTCTGGTTTAGGTTGGTCCTGTGAGGGGCCGGCCTACCCATTTTCTACAAGATTGAGAATCTGTTACTACAGATCTTTGGGTTCTAGATCTTGTAGAAAATGGGTACGCCCTTCCCTTTCGGGAATTCCCTCCAAATTACCCTCCTTGTCAAGGGGCTTGCTCAAAGAACCACCGTCTTCTCCTACAGGAGGAAGTCCTGAAGTTACTACAGAAAGGTGCGATAGAGGTGGTTCCAGAGCAGGAGAGGGGTCAGGGTTGCTACTCCCGGTATTTCCTGATTCTGAAAAAGGACGGCAGATTGCGTCCAATATTGGACCTCAGGATCTTGAATCTTTATCTGAAGCAAGAGAAGTTCAAGATGCTCACCCTTGTGCAGGTTCTTCAGGCGCTGAATCAGGAGGGCTGAATGGTGTCGATCGACTTGCAGGATGCGTATTTCCACATCCCCATCCTGAAGTCGCACAGGAAGTATCTCCGGTTTACGGTAGGATCGCAACATTATCAGTTTGCGGACCTTCCGTTTGGTCTTACTACTGCTCCCCGAGTCTTCACGAAGGGGATGGCAGTGGTGGCAGCCCATCTCAGAAGGTCGGGGATTTCCGTTTTCCGTTATCTGGACGACTGGCTGATCAAAGCGGAGTCGCCAGAGAAGGTGCTACATCATCTGCAGGATACAATTCAGCTGTTGTTCAAATTGGGTTTCTCGATAAACGTGCCCAAATCTCACCTGATGCCCTGTCAGCGCAACCTGTTCATAGGTGCGGTACTGGACACTATTGTGTGTCGAGCATTCCCTCCTCCTCAAAGGATTCTCGACATACAGGAAATGATTCCTTTATTTTGCAATGGAGCGATCGTTTCAGTCCTGAAGGTCCTTCGCCTGCTCGGTCTGTTTGCTTCCTGCATTCTGTTGGTCAACCATGCACACTGGCACATGAGGGCGCTCCAATGGTGCCTCCGCAGGCAGTGTTATCAGCACAAAGGAGATCTCAGGGAGTCTGTGAAGATCTCCAGAGAAGCTGCGGCGGATCTGTCTTGGTGGAGGGCAATATGTCCCTTCTACCTCCATTGGTGGCGACAGTGATAACGGATGCATCCACGTTAGGGTGGGATGCGCATCTGGGGGATCTGGAGATCAAAGGTCTTTGGTCTCCAGAGGAAAGGTTGCTTCACATCAACCTTCTGGAATTGCGGGCGATTCGTTTGGCACTCAAGGCCTTCCTCCCTTCCCTTCGCGGTCAGTCTGTTCAAGTCCTGACTGACAACTCTACCGCGATGTGGTATGTTAACAAGCAGGGAGGAGTGGGGTCTCTTGGTCTCTGCAGAGAGGCTCTGCGTCTATGGTCCTGGGCTGAGGACCATCAGATTTGTCTGATGGCAAATCATCTGGCAGGGGTGCTGAACGTACGTGCGGACAGTCTGTCGGCAGTTCTCCGCCGACCACGAGTGGAGGCTCCATCCGGAGGTGGTTCGTTATGTCTTTCGGACGTGGGGAACTCCTCGGGTGGATCTGTTTGCCACTCACAAGAACGCTCACTGCCCGTCATTCTGCAGTCTCCAGTATCCGATGCAGGGAGCGTTGGGGGACGCGTTTCAGTTGAGTTGGAGCTCACAACTCCTTTACGCGTTTCCTCCCTTACCCTTGATTCCTCGGGTTCTGAGGAAGATTCGCCAAGACCGGGCCTAAGTCATATTGATCGCCACGGATTGGCCAAGAAGGGTGTGGTACACAGATCTTCTCCACCTCTCCTCGTGCCCTCTTCTCCGTCTCCCTCTGAGGGCAGACCTCCTCTCTCAATCGGAGGGGCAGGTTCTACACCCCCACCTCCAGAGCTTACACCTTCATGCCTGGAGATTGAACGGGGCAACCTGAATTTTTTTTCTCTCCCACCTGATGTGGTAGATGTAATTTTGTCTGCCAGACGTCATTCCACCAAATCCATCTATTCCTATAGGTGGTCTAAATTTGTTCTCTGGTGTGGAAAGAAGTCAGTTGATCCTTTGAGGGCTCGTTTATCTGACATTCTGCAGTTTGCCCTTTCTCTTGCTCAGCAAGGATTTGCTGTGGCTACTGTTAAGGGATATTTATCGGCTTTGTCGGCTTTCCTTTGCTTGCCAGATAAGCCGTCATTGTTCAAATCACCTATTGTTCTACGATTTCTCAAGGGCCTTACAAACCGGTTTCCTCCTACTCCCTTTATTGTGCCTCAATGGGACTTAAACCTTGTCTTGACTTGTGTAAGGGCTCGAAGGGAGAACCCATAAGATAAGTGTCCTTTGAGACTGTTGTCTTTTAAGACGGTTTTTCTCATTGCAATCACCTCGGCAAGGAGGGTAAGTGAGCTTCAAGCTGTAAGTTAAAAACCCCTATTTTTGACCATTCATGCTGAAAGAATGGTACTCAGGACCAGGTCTGCATTTCTGCCAAAGGTGATAACTCCCTTCCATCTGGGGCAGTCCATTACCCTTCCTACTTTCTATCCTCCCCCCTCACCCTTCCAAGGAGGAGGAGAGGCTTCCCCGCTTGGACCCTAAGAGGGCGGTGAGCTTCTACCTTGACAGGACAAAAGACTTTAGAGTTGATTACCAGCTCTTCGTGGGCTTTGTTGGCTGCAGGAAAGGCAGAGTGGTGCACAAGCGCACCCTTTCCAGATGGATTGTCTTGTGCATCAAGATATGCTACACTTTGAAGCTGGTAAGGAACCTCCAGAGGGTTTAAGGGCCCATTCCCCTAGAGCTAAGTCTTCCACTTCTGCTTTGTCTAGAGGTGTTCCTGTGGAGGACATTTTGTAGGGCGGCAACTTGGGCCTCCCTCCACACTTTCGCAAAACATTATTGCTTAGACACTGAGGTGAGGAGGGACGGACACTTTGCTTGTTCCGTCCTTCAGGACTTTCTGGTATAGAAGGGTGGTCACCCTCCTCCAGGAGTGGGGACTGCTGTGGGAATCTATTCACAAAGTGAGGAATCCATTGGCAGATGTATCCATCAGAAGAACAAGTTACTTACCTTCGGTAACGCTTTTTCTGGTGGATACAGTATCTGCCTGTGGATTCCTCACTGACCCACCCGCCTCCCCGTTGTCCACCCTTGTATACCTTCAGTATATGATGGTTTTTCAAAATCTATTTGTTACTATCAAAGGCAGTGTGTTATTTCTTTTGCCTTTCTATTTATTCTCCACACTGTGTGTTGCTTGTATATTATGTACTGTGTATATATTGCTGTCAGTCCGTCCGTGTGCTTCGAAGGCACGGAAAAAAGGGCGGAACTGACGCAGACGAGGTTGTCTTATGGAGCCGGTGACGTCAGCGGAGTCGCGAGCGGAGTCGTGCCTCTGTGACGTAGTCTTCGATCTCATCGGCATGGACTGCTACAAACGTTTCCGAATGTTGCTGGCGCAGGGGATATTCACAAGGTGAGGAATCCACAGGCAGATACTGTATCCACCAGAAAAAGCATTACCGAAGGTAAGTAACTTGTTCTTCTCAACTCTTCCCTCTGACTCCTCCTCTCCACATACTTTTTTACTCATCCCAAGCCGCCTCCTACTGCTATGACCTCCAAAACAAACAAAACAAAAAAATAGTCTAAATACTTCACTCTTCTATCCTTTTAAATCAAAACAGACTAACATTTCAACTTCTCAGATTTCATATTTCACTATACTAATTCACCACTAATCCTTTATGGGTTCCAGAGTAGCATGCTTCAACACCTAATCGGGGTTAGCAAGCACTATATAAATGCAAACCTTTTCCCCCTCTTCTATCCCTCTGCTACCCTTCTCTATCCAAATAACTGAATAACATATCCACCTAAAAAAACATCCGGGAGCGGGGGAGACGTTAACAGAGGAGACTTGACCCTCTTACTAATCGTTGGCAATCTGAATAAATTATTGGGCCGACTGTTCCCTCTCCCCCATGTGGCATAACCTTCTGCAACACTAAGGTGGAAAGGTTGGGTTATGCCCTTCACAGGAATCTACCTGTGAATTCATGATATCCTCCTACTGAGGAGGTTCACTCCTAGTGACGTCCTATTTTGGTTTTCATTACTACTCACCTGAGGTCCTGAAGAAGTGTCGCTCATCTTTGGAGCTTTCCTGACACGAAACATGTTGACCTAAGACATCTGAATTGCCACCTGGGTACCTTAAGTCCTATTGTTGGCACCACTGTTTTTACCCGAGACCCAGTTCTAGTACTGAATAAATTCACTTTACAGACCTGGAAATCTTTTTTAATATCACTCAGTTACGTTATCCACACACATAGTATTAATTGCCCACAAGAATATACTTCACATACGGCTTCTCACAGATCAAAAGAACTCCGCCAGAGCAGCCACCAGGCCCGTTGGATATTGCAGCGCCGGTCCGACGAGGAGCGCCCTATGATGAAGCATGACACCCCTAAAAAGGTGTGTGAGGGCATTAAAGATCTGGAAATAAGATCCCCTAGCGACAGACATCTCTAGACACACAGTGACACCTTTCACGTATGTGCGAGTGAGAATAAAATAGAGGAACTGATAACCCTGTATATTTTTCAGTTCTAATTGAGGAGCATGGGTACAGGACCTCTTTAAAACATTAGCTCTTCAGTCCCCCCTCTTTGATTAGTTGTAACATATCCACCACTCCAATTACTTTAATATTTCACTATAAAATTCAACAATAATCCTTCATGGGTTCCGGAGTAGCGTGCTACTCGCCGAAAAAGCGATGCGATGCCTCGTCTGGGGTAGTAAAGGATACATAAATGCAGTTACAATACAGTACAGTGAATGAGACTTTATAGCATTGTGTTCTGTCGTATCATTCCCATTAAAGGGGGCAGGGGGCCTTAACACTTCACTAAAGCCTGGACTATGGGTAGGAGATGGGAAGCGAGGTCAGTAAAGTTACTAGCTAACTGGAAGGAAAAAAACGATAACTGGGGGAGAGGTTGCCTTTGGTTTTGATGTGAAGCAGGCAGGAGTTAATCAGTTGATGTCTGGTGGCTCCATTTTGAGGATGGATTGCACTGTGACCCTTCCCTTAGATATATCCCCACTCCGCGCTCATTTGTGGTCTAAGCTGGCAGGCTCCTGCATGGCAGGGAGCACCAAAGGGCACAGCGCGCACACCTTAATGTATTGCATTAGTTTAATGTGGCCTTATAGTCCTGTATGTGTGGGCTTTAGAGAACTGACGAGCTGCGCTTGACAGCCCCAACTAATCCTGCTGTTCTTTGTTAACTTACACTTGCTGAGCAATGTTTATAAGGCAGGAAGTATGCTCCTACTTACTTCATGTAAATATACGAACGCAGTCAAATGAAAGCTTTCAAATTCCAACTCTGCTTTGCTCGGTCTAGTCCCATCCTTGTTACCAGTTTTAACCCCTCCACTACTCATCAGACTGTGTAATTTTGCTATTGAATCTCTTAAGCGCTTCATATGATGATGTACTGAAGCCCAGTCAGTTGACGGACATTGCGCTGCATACGTTTTGGACCATGAGTTAGAGCTCAGTGAAATATGTGCTTTGGTTCTGTTCCCCAAGGAGATGCGAAGATGACACTGTTTCTTTGATCTACTCTCAACCGGATCTTACTGCTTCTTGGAGCTAGTGCTGTGCTTTAATATAGAAATGAATGCTGTGGCTGAGTGATGCCACTGAAATCTAGAGACAAAGGGCAGAGACCTGTTGAAGTAACTTCCATGCTGCTACGGCCTGGGGTGCTGGTAGAGACACATTGCCTGTACCGACGTCCGAGTACTTACTCGTAACCTGGTGTCTATAGTATGTTTCCCGGTGTCTATAGCATGTTCCATATTGTTTGTCCTCGCTTGCTACTGACAGCCCCGTGTATGAAAGAAAATCGACAAGCCCAACCAGTGGCACAGCTAGGTCTTGTAAAGTAACCTCTTCATGGTCCCCGCAAGCTCCCAAGAACCACTTATTTTCCCAAACAAACTGCAATAGAGGTGCATTATTGCCCACTGCCCCAGAAGAAAGAAGCCCTGTTACTCTGTTTCTTACAGTGCCACCTACTCTGCCCTTGTATGTTCCTGCATATGCAGAGCGCGGAAACCGCTGGAAAAAATTGGAAAAGTGCTTCATTTCCCATGTGCAAGCCTATGGAGTGGCCTAGTGGGTGGTGGTGAAGTAAGGAAAAAGGTAGAACCCCTCTGGTGCGCACCCTGCTTTTTAGGTCTCGCTGGCGTTGCAGCGCAAAGCGCTGCCGCCAACGAGACTATTGGTGCCGTGTTTATTCCCAAGGGAGACAGACCTGGGCACGAGCCGATTCTGGTCTGTGAACGCGCTTCACAGTGGAACAGCTTGTGCGCGTTAATTCCAGTTGAGTGCTCGTCTCCGGAAGACGTGCTGCGCATTAATTATAGTTGAGTGCTCCAGCAGCCTGGGGCGCCTGTCGACATGCTGTGCTAATGATTACTGTGGGGTCTCATGCTGTGATAATTCTCACTTTCTGTGTTGTGATCGGGAGCAGGCGTATTACTGGCGCCACCGCCACGCCTTCATTAGTCATAAAAGCTGCATGGCAAGCGATAATTAGAGCGGCATGTTTTAGGACATTTTTAGCAATCACTTTGTTTACTTGTGCTATTAGTGATATCTTTCGTGCATCCAATGCTCTAAACGTGCAGCACTGAACATTTTCAAAGAAGGCGAATCAGCGACATTCATTGGAGACACGACCTATTTGAAGACGCTGTTTTCTGGGGTAAGTTCTGTGAACTGTTTAGTTTGTTTACTTTATTATAGTATAACTGGCAGGGTTGGCTAAATTATGCGAGAAAAGGAAAAATATGCAGGAGATGATGGTATGAGGCAAGTGTGGCAAATGTATAATTATGCGTACACCATATAAAAGCAAGTTGCAAAATGTCCGGTGTTGGGCGGATGGGTTCACTGTGCTGTTGCGTTGCCTGTAGGTGTGGTTATGAGTGCATGTAACTAGCTGGGGACATGTCCATGTACTGTTTCTTGCCTTTGCACTTGTGTTTTTTTTTTTTGCATATATATATATATAGCACGAACTCGACCCGAAGTTTATTGGAGCGCTTTACACGAGCACCGTATTTACATTACATTACACATTCAGGCACGGGGAGATTAAGTGATTTGCCCAGAATCACAGGATGTTGATGCGACCTCGGGGCTCAAACTCTGGTTTCCAGCACCAAAGTCTGCAGTTTAGCCGACGGACCACATCCTCGCCCTTGCCCTGCTGATTTTCAGGGACGGCTGCTCTGTCTTCACAAGGGTCGGGCGAACTATGACTCCGCTGCCTGACCTGGAACAGATCTGTTAGGTGTTTGTATTTATTTTTTAGTTTTTTTTATTTAGCGCAAACTCAATCCGTATGTATTGGAGCACTTTACATGTATACCACATCCATTATAGAAGGACACATTCATGTTTGGTAGGTACGTGGATATTAAGTTATTCATAACCGGCGGAGCCAAGGCTGGTCTCTCTACCTCTGTGACTCCGGTTGCTGCTCGCGCCTCGTGTATAGCTGGTTTTCCTAGTTATCTGGCGAATACAAAAGCGGGCTTTGCTGTGTTTCTGTTTAAAGGCTACACATAAGGGGCTCAACTGATCGAATTGTAACCAGCTGTCCAACACAATACCGGCAGAAGGGCGCAGTGAGACGTACACTTGTAAGGGGCAGAGGTTACTCTCCCGGCAAGTCTGCCTCAGCCTTCATTCTTCCAAGGTGAATCAATTGAATACCATTGATTGGGTAGTAGTTATATCTGTTAACCGAGCGTAGAAATGGAGCAAATTTAATACGGAGGGCTATTTGAAAAGTATAATTTTTTTCCAATGTGCCAGATGAATTTGTCTTTGTTCTTGGGACTTATAAGAAACTTGTAGTGTGTACATCAGGCGGGTCATATGTCTTTGGAAACTAGCACCTTTTTGTGATATTGTATTTGCATGATAGTTTCACATTATAATAGTGGGGGCTCGGATGTCAAACCTCCTTTCCGGGTGTTGGTCCTTGCCAGCAGTCATCACCTACTGCCAAAGACCTGCTTTTTAAAATGTATATCACCTGTCCACCTCCTTCCCCTTCCGGTACCCCCCTCACTAGTGCCCTTTCTCCCTTTCGTTTTCACCCTTCCAGCCTCTCTTCCCCCGTTCTCTCTCGGTCCGCCATTCCTCTCCATGCCCCCATTTCTCTCTCCCTGTGCCCCCTTTCTCTCTCTCCCTTTACCCCCCTTACTCTCCATCCCATTTTCCCGTGACCCATAGCTTTGGCTGCAGGTGAGTTGGCACAACTCCTGTGAAAGAAGTGTCTCTAGATTAGGTAGATTAGGTGGCACGTGCCCCTGCTGAGACCATGGTCAGGCGTTTGTCTGTTACACAGAAAACCATGTCTCCGTTAAACTGCAGTTTGTGAGTATTTTTGGTTATTGTGTTTATTTACTGTACCAAATGAATCATGGTGGAACCCGGAATCTTATGCCGGAGCATCCCAGGAATCCAAAAAGTAAAACTGAAAAAACACATTTTGGAGAAAAATCATGTGATGTTGCAGAAATCGCTTCATCAATTAGTGGTGTTTAATGTAGGTTCATTTACAAACCCCAGCCATCATATAAGGTCTCTGGAATGCCTTAGACCTGGCAGAGTCTCATGATGCCCATGAGCAACAGTAAAGAGCATGTTCACCGCTGGAGAGAGTGACCACTTCACCATTCATCCCTTTGTGCCTGCAAACAGAGCTGAATACTTCACCTTTCACCACTTTGCATCTGCAAACAGAGCTGACCACTTCACCAGCTGAACAACATTTGCACAAGCGTCGCTGACACCACGTACTACCGATTTTTTTTTTGATTTTTTTGATTTTTTTTTTTATTGCATATGATGCCCCAATCACTTCAAATACATTTGTTGTGATCGGTAGTCCCTGTCCCCTGCTATACATTCCATCGTAAATTTTTAGATCCTGTTTTTTGTATTTTTATTCATCCATTCACACTCCTTTACGTTAAAATAACCATAGCTTTACTGTACAGTTGCTAGAATAGCTTATAATATGGTATAGTGTGTAATTTTTAAATAATCACTCCGCTGCAAACAAAAACATTGATACAAAACATTGCCATTTACAATACCAGTAGCTCCAACTGCAACAAATGCGAGACCTATTGCATTGCAAATGCTTGTTTCACCAGTGGTGAACGTGGTGTGACCTCTGCTGGGCTTTTCACAAGGATCATGTAAGCTGCATACCCTTATGTAATAGGGTGTGTCCCCTGGGCACTGGTGTGAATCTCAAGTTCTGAGATTTTGTTCGGTTTCAATACATTTTCAACAACGTTGTTAGTTGATTGGTGTTTTATTTTCCATCAAGAAATTAATCTTCATTTCCATGATGCGTTCATTTTACATGGTTCTCTTATTATATATCCCAATGCATTTCAGCTATGCGCCTTCGTCTGGGGAATATCTAAAACAAATCCTATACGAACTAGGCTAAATATGCAGTTGTATCGTCATGTTTGTTACATGATAGCTATTAGTTTGTAAATACTTTCTGGACCATGCGGTGTAGAGTGAATTAATTATGCCCCTAACTTCATTTCAATCGAATCATTTGTGTCACTTTTGAATGTTAGTTGCTCTCGAAGTCGCTATTATACATGCTTGAAGATGGTGCAAAGCGTTTAACAAAAGGTATGTTTGTAAACGTTACTGTGCAAAATGAAACTACGACTGACTACTAGTTTAGCACTTAAAATCCCAAAGTCTCAAGGTTAATATTCACTTCCTGTGCACAAATCTTCCGGAGTGCGCCGTAGGACAACTCCACTGGAGGTCAGATGAAGAAGGAGAAAACAAAAGAGGAAGGTGCACCAGTCAAAAGAAGTCCAGATCCAAACGGGTATCTTTAGTATTTCCTTTTATTTTCTTTAAAAGACTCAGCCAACGCGTTTCGTTCCACACAAGAACTTCTTTAAGGCTGCAAACAGTTGACAGGACAACATACAAAACATTTATAATATATAAACGACAGACATGTACAACTAAAAACATACCGACATATTGCAAAAGTATGTACAAAAGTATATATAACACCACAAATGCAGGGATCAAAAAACATAAAAACCATTTAGAAATAACACATGCATATAATATCCAAGAAAATATACGAATGAAACATTAAGGACAAGACCTATATATCACCTATCTAGTAAGGACACACATATAAATTACAATATTGCTCCAAATAATATTTTGTGTGCCTGTCCAGATACATGTCTAATCCTAATTAATCTACCTAACTATAAAGCTTAATTTTGTCGGATTTAGGGCAAGGTCGATCCATTTTTCGTTATGATATTAACAAGTCGGCAACAGTATTCATACACCCAATTAATAAGGGTTACAGCCAAACTGGAAGGGAAAAGAGGGTAATGGTGCAAGAAAGGGAATTAAGTAATCATAAATATAACCCAACACTCGCCAAATTCAATTCTTTATGGCAAACTGAAGCGAAATGCAATGCGACGCAATCCCACATGCATAAAAGATTTCCAAAATCAATGATCTGATGAGAAAGTATATATATATATATATAAATCTCAAAATTCTATTTTGAATAACTTTTGCGCCGGTTGACGAATCCTCGCGAAATTTTCAAAACTAATGGTGCGCTCCGTTCAGCTCCTACCCTGAAAGTCTCGGGGTGATTCGTCAAGCGGGGGCCGAGAAAAAAGGGGGGTCCCAAAACGCGTTTTCCCCATGCATTTTTCCATAGGACCTTTAGACACAGCTACAGCCCGAACGGCTGAACAGAATTGCTTGAAATTTGGCAGAGAGGTAGCCATAAGGTCAACGAAGTGCCTTTCGCTGGTCTGGTGTAAATCTGTTCAGTATTTCCTGGGAAAATAGCATTTAAAAGCATATCAATATCTATACGCGCGCAGGGTGCGCGCACCGTGCGAGCACCCTAACGTGCGCAAGCGTAATTCTGATTGGCGGTTACATGTTAGTCAACGTTCGAATCGGTTGAAATCAGGAAGTGTCGGCCGCCATTTTGTTTGTTTTCAGTGCGAGAGTGAAAAAGGAAGGTGGCGAACGTGAAAAGGGGGCAGGGTAGAGAGTTCCTGACCCCCTAGCCTTTGTCAGGGGGCCCTGAAGGACCCCGAAGTCAGAATTTGTTTTTTTTGTTTTTTTTAAATCGCGGGGGTGCACGCACCATGCAAGCACGGTGAAAACCCAAAAAAAAAATAATACGTAGTTTATTGTAAAATAAATATAGAAAAAAATAATACATAAATAAATTAGCATTTAAAAAACCGTACAAATTCACTGAAAAAACCATAGGTTTCACACACGTTATAGTTAGGAATTAGCATTTAAAAAAACCTTGCAAATTCACTTAAAAAACCATGGGTTTCACACATGTTATAGTTAGGTGGATATTTCACTCGTAAAAAACCTATGAAATTCCCCCGTTATAGTTAGTTCAGATAACTATAACTCGCGCGACCGCCACTCTATCACAAGGATGATGTCATCAGTGATGTCATGAGTGATGTAATATGTGACGTCATGAGCAGTGGATTGCGGGCGCGCGAGTTAGTTATCTGAACTAACTATAACGGGGGAATTTCATTGGTTTTTTACGAGTGAAATATCCACCTAACTATAACATGTGTGAAACCCATGGTTTTTTAAGTGAATTATTTATATATGTGTGTATATGTATGTATATATATATATATATATATATATATATGTGTGTGTGTATATATATGTGTGTGTGTGTATATATATATATATATGTGTGTACATATATATATGTGTGTGTGTATATATATATATATGTGTGTGTGTGTATATATATATATATATATATATATATATATTTATATATATTTTTTTTATATATATTTATATATATTTTTTTTATATATATTTATATATATATATTTTATATATTTACTAAAAACAATATTATTTCTTTTGTAGATCAGAGAAATTCAAGTCCTATATATACTGGACACTCAAAAGTTAATAATGGCCTTTCACAAAGTGAATATGAAATGAAAGGAAAATATTAAAAACCACAGTTCACGAAAGACATCCTCTGCAATAAATTGCCAACAACAGAGAAAGTAAGTAACATGAACCCAAAAAGTTGAGAAAACCAGGATCATGTATCAGGTAGATTAATTAGGATTAGACATGTATCTGGACAGGCACACGAAATATTATTTGGAGCAATATTGTAATTTATATGTGTGTCCTTACTAGATAGGTGATATATATGTCTTGTCCTTCATGTTTCATTCGTATATTGTCTTGGATATTATACGCATGTGTTATTATTTCTAAATGTTTTTTTTGTTTTTTGATCCCTGTATTTGTGGTGTTATATATACTTTTGTACATACTTTTGCATTATGTCGGTATGTTTTTAGTTGTACATGTCTGTCGTTTATGTATTATAAATGTTTTTTATATGTTGTCCTGTCAACTGTTTGCAGCCTTGAAGAAGTTCTTGTGTGGAACGAAACGCGTTGGCTGAGTCTTTTAAACAAAATAAAAGGGAATACTAAAGATACCTGTTTGGATCTGGACTTCTTTTGACTGGTGTTTGTAAACGTTATTTAGGCGTGCACAATCATTAACGTGACGTTATAGGGTGGTTCGTGTGAAAATAGTTTACGAGCGCCGCTTATAAAAAAAAAAAAAGGAAAACGAAAGAAAAATGTTGCTCGCAAATATGAATATCGCATGCGCTTCCTCACTTGCAATATAAAAGATATGTGTTGGTGAAATTCTCAAGCGCGTTCGGTGTAGAAACGTGCTGAAGTTGCTCCTGGCATGCATGAGTGAAAGTGGACGCCGCCATTTGACAACGGTGTTTGTGAAAGTTAGAAATAAAGATAGGACTGTCTAGCTAAAGCTGAAAGTGAAAAAAGACTACAGTGTATTATGAAGTATATGCGGTGTAGTAACACATTATACAATTAATTCAACAAAACAATGTCAATATTATAAAACATCGAAATTAAATACACAGTATCTGTTAAACCTATACACTGTAGTTGTAATCGGGTCAATCAGAGATAACGAGTATATTCCATCCGATCATTCATCCCATGGGGTTTCATGGAGTTAAATGTGCGTATCCAATAATTTTCACGATGTAGTAATTTTTTATGATTGTCTTTGCCTTCACTTTATATAATTGTTTCTAAGACACAATTTCAATTGGGTAATATTGTGTCCTGCCTCTATAAAGTGACTTGCCACTGTAGGTTTCAGGTTTTTAGTTCTGATGTTACTTTTGTGTTCATTAATGCGCGTTTTTATTTTTCTCTCCGTTTGTCCCACGTAGATTTTTCCACAAGGGCACTTTAGCAAATATATTGCATTGGTTGTCTTACATGTGGCTGTTCAATTTGATTTTAGGTTCTTTCATAGGATGTTATGTAGCGGCCGATAATAATGTTGTTGCAGTTCGAACATGCTATTGTTCCTTTATACATTGCGTTTTTGTCTTGTTGAGTGGGATTTTTGATAATCTCTCCCAAATTCTTAGCTCTGGTATATGCAAAGATGGGTTCTTTTTCAAAAATGTTGTTAAAATATGGTTCCAGTTTTAATATTGACCAATGCTTTTTGATGTCTTTAAAGACTTTGCTCATGGTAGAATATTTAGAGACTACCGTAGAACGACATCTCATGGCTGCATTATTCAAGCGGTGTGTGCTGTTCTGCGAGAAGGCATTCGCGTGCAGAGTTATTCACGCATTGAGTGCTCTGGTTCTTCAATTTTCTGTGAAGCTGATGAGCGACGTACTACCTGCGGGAATACATACGTCATCGCGCAAGGTCACACAGTGTCCCCTTGCATGCCTCCATTTTGTTCATAGATGCATTTGCTACCAAGCCGCATGAACCTCCTATCGGGATATGAGAATATTAATTTCTTCACAAGATTTCAAGGTTTCGAATTTTAATTCTTCGTATTAAATTCAAAGGTACTTTATTCCGCTATGTTTTTTTTTCCATCATATTTCTTTCAGTTTTACTTCGGTGATGTGCACACCGCACATCATGATTAACCCTAGTATCACACGGTGATGTGCACACCTTTTAGTAGTTTCTGCACATCAGATTACTCTTACTGCTACATGGTGATGTGCATACCTCCTTTGTATTTGAACTTATTTATTAACATCCTTGAATAATTGACTTTGTGCACATATTTATAGTTAGTTTATTGTTAGGGAAGTTTTATTTTACACTTTATAATGGCATCACAAGGAGGTTTAAATCCTCCTGTCCCGTTTTTGCCATGTCCAGGTGAGCCTTTAATTAAATGGTCTGACTAGAAAGACTATTTTTTTGAAACTATGTGGATGCACTGGAGGAAGAAAATTATGAAGTATTTACTCAATCGAAGAAAAAGAAGGAAAAAGAAGATGCTTCTTCATAGTCTTGGTCCTGAAGGTAATAGGGTATTTAACCAAATGGAGAAAAAAGTGAGATCAGCTGACAGTGCTAATGTTTCTCTTGATGCTCTTGAAGATTTAGATTCACATTATCAACCACCTGTGTGTGTGGGTATTAGTAGGTATGAATTCTTCAAAAGAAAGCCGGGGAAATCAGAACCTTTAGAAGATTATGTAGCCTCTTTAAAAAAGCTAGCGATCAATTGTGAATTTGGTTCACTTCATGACAGTTTCATCAGAGATCAATTGGTGATGCATTCAAATACTTAATCTATTCAGGAGAAATTGTGGAGACGCTCCCCCTCAATGAAATTATTGCAGTCGTAAGAAAAGCAGAAATGTCTAAAAGATGTGCGAAAGTTGCATTTAAAGATAATGATGAAGGTTTAACTGTTAGCAAAGTCTCTTATAGCCATACTAAAAAAAAATGTTAAACGACCATCCTCTGATGTCAGGAAAAATTGTAATACTGTTAACAAATCTAAAGCTGACAAAACTCCCAATTGTTATAGATGCGGATATAACGGTCATTATGCTAATGACACAAAATGCCCAGCCTTAAATTCAAAATGCACATACTGTGGTAAAATTGGTAATTTTACCAAAGCGTGCAGGGTAAGATTAACTACTTCCATGCTCATGACGAGCCCAGCTCGACATGAGGCACAGTGGAGCCGTGCTCCTGACAAGCTGGGCTCGTCATAACGGTCGCGGCACTCCCAAGCGCAATTGATTCCCCGCCTGTGCTGGAGAATCAATCAGTGGGCGGAGTCGTGACGAGCCCAGCTAGTCATTGAGCACAGCACCACTGTGCCTCAAGACGAGCTGGGCTTGTCACGAGTACGGCGCCGCAGAGAAGAGCCAACGCCAGCATGGATGGCAAGGGTAAGGCCCCGTCGCTCTACGATCTGGGCCTCTCCACAGACTATGAGGACAACGTCGCCGAGGGATCCGAAATCTTCACGGTCGTAGAGACCGACAAGAAAACTGAAGACTAGGTAAGAGAATCGTCGAGTTCAAAACACCAGAAAATGCCTCAAACCCGAGGGTGACTCGAGAAAATCTGAGTCAAAGTCCACAAGGGGAGCGCCGGCGCCGAAAACTTCGACCAAGGTGGGAGCCATGGACAAGAGGCCGAGCGGATCCTTCAAAAAGGACTCCCTGGTGCCGAAAGACGCCGAAAGGCTCGGTTCGTCGAAAGCAGCCCATGAAATGGGGCGTTCGACGCAGAAGGACAAGCCGACGTCGACGCAAGTTCCGTCGAAGAGGCCCGCGGTCGACGCCGAAAGCATCTCCGAGATGGAGAAAAAGAGGCGGCTCGAGGCCAAAATGGAGAGCATCCTTCAGAGGAAGAAGGAGTTCGACGCCAAGATGAAGGAATTCAAAATTCCAACGGCTCCGCCGACGAACGTCGTCGAAATCGAGGAGCAGAACGATTTCGACACCGAGGGGCTGACGAGAGATCTCGAAGAGGAAGATGAGACCTATTATGAGGGCGAAGCAGAGGAAGACGACCAGCAGTCGTTCTACAGCTCGGCGCCATCAACCAGCCACGAGATAGAATGGCAGGATCTCGACACCGAAAACCCCGAGGAGCCCGTGGACACGTACCCTTCGAAGCCTTCGCCGCCCGACGACATCGGGGTGTACAATATGGTGGTCAGGAGCGCAGCTACAGCCTTCGGCGTGAAACTGGACGAGGAGAGGCCGAAAGCCGATTTTCTCCTCGAGACCCTGCTCCCCATCCAGACGAGGAGCCAATTCCTTCCCATGCTACAAAGTGTGATGAATCAGGGAAGAGAGGCCTTTAAGGAACCAGCGACTTGCCGTTCAATCACGCCCAGGACGGAGAAGAAGTATAAGCACTCTTCTCTGGACCCCCCTTACATCAAGGGTAGTATCACGGCCAACTCCATCATAGCTTCCACGGCCAGGAGAAGGGCCAACGTGCCAGCGACTTCGGGGCCACCACCCGATAAAGAAAGCAGGAGGATAGACCTCACAGGAAGAAAGGTCGAGAGGAACGCCGCAATGCACTGGCGCATGGCGAATTCCAATGCACTTCTCAATAGACACCAGTACCAGCACTGGGACGAGATGGGGGAACTAGTAAAACACCTCCCCGAAGAATACCGCTAAAGAGCCTCCCACCTGGTGGAAGAAGGTAAAAACATCGCCAACTCTTGTATTAAGACGGCGTTGGACGGGGCCGAGACCTCGGCCAGACTAATGGCCATAGGGGTGACCGAGCGAAGACATGCATGGCTAAGAATCTCTGGATTCAAACAGGAGGTGCAGAACAACATTCTTGTGTTGGAAATACCCCACTCCCACACCGGTAAGGGTTGGTGGTAACGGAGTATTTCCAGGGACATACAGTGGTAGCTTGGCTCGAGTGGTCAGGAATCAGGCTCCGTGCTAAGCATACGACATACCCATACAATAACCATGCGTGCATCCGTTCCAAAAACGACTCTACACCGTAAAAATTATGAAAATATCTTTCTTTATCTTCTTTTTCTCTTAGTTGCTGATTAGATAAATAAATAACAATCACAATATACAAACTTTTTAAATAGTGCAGGTCAAATAAATACTGGCTTAATGATTCAATAAATGGGGGTGATCATAAATATGGAAGGCATAAATATAAGTGCAAAACATACAGGCAATTAAATATTCTGAGGCAATAAATACTGCAAACCAATAGATATTGTGCATCAATAAATACTGTGGACCAATAAATACAGTGAAGCAATAAATAGGTTAAATACAATAAATACAGTGCCCCTAATGAATAATTAAAAGCTGACAGTGACACTCATATAATCAGATCACATTTGAGATTTCTATGGGCTAATTTGGCCCAGGCACAGCTTGTGGGGATGTGGAAGGCTTGAGGGTGTCTACTCCCTGGCTTGGACAAGGATGAGGCCTAAACTGAGGTAGATCAAGGGGGGAATACCAGAGACCTGGCTCTCTCACTCTACACAACCCCTCTAAATTAGTCTCAGCTCTCCCCTGGCACAGTCCAGCTGGTTCCAGCACCTCTCTAACCCCTAGAGTAGTCTCTTAAGATTCCACAGGGCCTTTGGCGCCCTCTACTCCACTTACTGCCCTTTTTCTGATGCTCCGACGCCGCTGGAGTCGTGCCGACGCCGTGAGGCGGATCCGGTTCGATGTCGGCGGCCTCGTCACAATGTCAGTTCCTGACGCCGCCGGTAGGCGGCCTCGGCTCGATCTCGACCTCCGATTCAATGGCGTCGGGCAAACTTGACTCGATGTCGACTTCGGGCGGCTCCGGTCCGATGGCGACCTCAGCTTCGATGACGTCGGCCGGCCTTGACTCGATGTCGACTTCCGGCGGCTCCGGAGTGCGACCCTCACTCCCGACCTCCGGTGCTCCTCTCCACAGGTTTCCGGCGACTCCGGAGTGCGACCTCCACTCCCGACCTCCGGTGCTCCTCTCCTCAGGTTTCCGGCGACTCCGGAGTTCGACCTCCACTCCCGACCTCCGGTACTCCTCTCCTCAGGATTCCGGCGACTCCGGAGTGCGACCTCCACTCCCGACCTCCGGTGCTCCTCTCCTCAGGTTTCCGGCGACTCCGGAGGGCGGACTTCACTCCCCCGTTGACACCGCTCACTCGACCTTGGTTAACTTCCTCCTCGACCTCTGGTACACCTCACGTCCTCCGTCGGCGCCCTCTCACGATCTCTGGCGGCTCTGGGCACGACGTCTGCTTTTCCAGTCAGCGCCGCTTCTCCACCTCAGGCTCCAGGTCTCCAGGCTACTCGACGTCCGGCTCCAGGGAAACCAGTATCCAGGTCAGGTACTTAATTTCTTGACTTCTAAGGCCTGTTCCTGCTGTCCAGGTCCTTAAGATGGTTTTTCTTACTTCTTCCCACACAGGGCTCCAGGCTGGGCTCAGTCAGTAGGGACTAGTATCAAGGGTGGGTTTATGGACCCCACTCCAGGCACAAGTTTCCACCCCTGCTGCTTCACTCCTTCCTCCTTCAGGTTTCTGCTGCTCACTCTTCACCAGTCAGGTGCCAACTGCCAGCTCCAACTGCTAACTCTCTGTCTTAGCTTCCCAACATTCTAAACCGCCTCCAACCGTCACAGGGTTCTGGAATGTTCTGGAAGGTGCTAGTAGGTTCCAGTGGATGCTGGTGATGTCACAGGTGGCCACCATTTTGTGCTCCAGGCCCTCAGACAGAAGTTTCAGGGGTAGATAAAATGGCTCCCTGAATCTGCAGCAACACGAAAAAGTCTGGTGGTTCCCAAAAAGGAAAAATTCAAACAGGGTTTGAGGCAAAAGTGGGACAAAATAAATAATGATGAGGAGGGACCACCCAAAGGGCTGACATGTCTAACATCTTGGCACCCCCTTCAACGGGGAAACACTGTTCGGAGCAACAGTAGAGGAGAAACTTACCCAGCTGAAAAAAGAAAACGAGACGGCGAGGTCCATGGGGCCCTACAGCTCAGGGGGATGAGGAGAGGCAATCCCTCCAGGAGACCCTACGGTCGGGGAGGAAGCCAGCAGGGAGCGTCGCACCAGTCGTTCCAGCAGGGTCAGCAGGGTGATAGTCACGGACAACAAGGTCAACAGAAGCAAAACTGGCAGTACCAACCTCGGGGCCAGTCCTTTCGCGGGAGAGGGAACGGACGTGGCCAGAGGAGGAGAGGGGGTGACCAACCCTCATCAAAGTGACTCAGCACGCAGGAGAACGCCTACCCACGACATACCCCCAAGGGTGAGGCGCAATACAGTAACGTCAAAGGGGAGAGGAGAATCAAAAGCCTACGAGCATCCAACACCAGTAGGCGGAAGACTGAGTCTCTACCTTCAGGAGTGGCGGCGTATAACCACAGACAAGTGGATACTGAACGTCATGCAATACGGATACTGCGTGGATTTGGAGAAAAGACCTCCAAACAGAAAACCAAGAAGAAGGCAGAGATCGGCACAAGAACTTGCGCAACTCAGAGAAGAAACGCAGAAACTACTAGAAAAAAGAGCCATAGAGGCAGTGCCGTTCAGAGAACGGAACAAGGGGGTCTACTCTTAAATACTTCGTGGTCCCGAAAGTAGACGGAAACCTCAGACCCATCCTGGACCTGCGATACCTAAACAAATTCATCAGAACGCAGAGGTTCAAAATGACTTCGCTGCAGGAGGTGCTGCCCCAAATAAGAGACGGGGACTTCATGGTCACCGTGGACCTCAAGGATGCCTACCTGCACATTCCAATAAACAGAAGACACAACGGTCTTCTAAGGTTCAACATCAACCAGGAGCATTACCAGTTCACAACCCTGGCCTTCGGGCTAAAATCGGCGCCAAGGGTTTTTACGAAATGCCTGTCGGCAGTCGCAGCCCACCTACGAAGGGAGGGGATCCATGTCTACCCCTACCTAGACGACTGGCTGGTCAAGGCAAACACACGCGAGAAGTGCAAGAGACACGCAGCACGCGTGACAGACACTCTGACGAACCTGGGGTTCTCGATACACTGGGGGAAGTCATCGCTGGAACCAGAGCAGGTGAAGATTTTCCTGGGAGCAAAAATCAACACCCTAAACAGCACAGTGGTGCCCAGCGACAGGAGAACAGATGCCCTGCTGAAGGAGACGCGTCTCTACCAGAAGGGGCGAGCTCTGACAGTGAGGTCAGTGAGCAAGATGATGGGGATGATGGCGTCGTGTATCCAGCTGGTGCTGAATGTACGCCTGCACATGAGACCATTCCAAGAATGGCTGCAACAGCAATGGTCACAAGCAAGCGGAAGTTGGGAGGATCTAGTGGTTGTTACGCACGCAGTGCAGGAGGAGATGACTTGGTGGAACAGAGACAACATGACAGCAGGGAGGAGCCTGACACCACCAAACCCAACAATGACCATTACCACGGACGCATTTCAAAAGGGATGGGGAGCGCACATGGACAATCTCATAGTGAGGGGTCTGTGGGCTCCAGCATATGCGGTACGCCATATCAATTACCTCGAATTGAAAACCATCCTGCTGGCCCTGAAGGCCTTCCAGAGACGCCTGTACAACCAGAGGGTGTTGGTTCAAACAGACAACACCACGGCAATGTTCTAGATCAACAAGCAGGGGGGGGGACTCAGTCGTTTCCCCTCTCCTTTCTGGCACAGGAGATTTAGAGATGGGCCATACCTCTCAGGATAGATCTACTGGCAATTCACCTTCCAGGGAAGCACAATGTGGAGGCAGACTGGCTAAGCAGGCAGACCTCAGCATCGCACGATTGGGAGCTCAATGGCCAGGAAACAGAGAAGCTTTTCCAGAGATGGGGAACTCCCACAATAGACCTGTTTGCAACACGTCACAATGCAAAATGCCAAAGCTTCGCGTCCAGGCAACCAGAACAGCAGTCCCTGGGGAATGCCCTATGGATAAGCTGGTCAAGGACATTTGCCTACGCCTTTCCACCGATACCCCTGTTGCACAGAGTGCTCGACAAGTGCAGAACCAGCAACATGACACTGATCCTAGTGGCTCCGCAGTGGGCAAGGCAGACATGGTTCTCACAAATACAAGAAATGGCGCAAGGCAATCCCCACAGGTTCACGAGAAGAAGGGACCTGCTCTCCATGCAAAACGGAGAGGTCCTGCATCCGGAGCCAGAGAGCCTCAACCTGGCGGCATGGCTCCTGAAGACCTAGAGTTCGCTCACCTTAGATTGCCTCCAAGCACTATGCGGGTGCTGCGGGAGGCAAGAAAACCAACTACACGCAAATGCTACAGCGCGAAATGGAAGAGATTTACTATGTGGTGCAGGAAGAAGGGGCTGCAAAATACAATGACAAGAGACTCAACAGTACTGAGGTACCTCACACACCTTCTAAAGAGTAACCTCTGCTCGAGCTCCCTAAGGGTACACTAGCGGCGATCGTAGCCTACACCAGAGGAGAGAGGGGTGGAAGTTTCTTCACATCGCAGGTTGTGAAGAGATTCATGGAAGGAGCCAAAAGAATTGCTCCTCCTAAAAGGTTGTCACCGCCAGCATGGAATCTCAACGTGGTACTGACGGAGCTCATGAAGGCACCGTTTGAACCCATTCACAAGGCCTCACTGCAAATGTTGACTATGAAAACGGCCTTTCTGGTAGCCATAACCTCGCTTCGCAGGGTGAGCGAGCTTCAAGCGCTAACGCTACAGGAACCCTACATTCAGATTCACAAGGACAGGGTTGTCCTGAGAACAGGCCCACACTTCATGCCCAAGGTGGTGTCGGCGTTCCACATGAACCAGAGTATTCAGATACCGAGTTTCTTCCAAAACCCAACTTCAAACGCAGAAAAGGCTCTACACACTCTTGACGCTAGAAGAGCGGTGATGCACTACATTGAGAGGATCAAGGAACTCAGAAAATCAAAGCGGTTGTTTGTGTCCTTTGCTACTAGCTTCATGGGGAGACCAGTGACTAAGGGCACCATCGCTAGATGGATTGCCCTCACGATTCAATTCTGCCACAAACAGGCTGGACAGGAGCTAGCAGAGGGGCCTCAAACTCACTCCACAAGGAAGAAGGGGGCAACCGTTGCCTTTCTGGCGAACACGCCCATTCAGGACATATGTCTTGCGGCAACTTGGGCATCTGTGCACACGTTCACGAAACACTACTGCGTGGACATTCAGATGAACAAGGAAGCACAAGTTGGACAGAAGGTGCTTCAACACATTTTCAACGACCAACGCTCATCTACCACCCAGCCGCCACAAAATTTGGAAAACCGCTACAAAGTCTATGCACAGCATAGTGAATCCAGAAAAATTCACGCTGCAAAACGAATAGTTTCTTACCTGTCGGTGTAGTTTTGCAGCTTGAAGATCTTTCTGGATTCACTAGCGAACCCACCCACCTCCGCCAGGAAGATGAGGCTGGAGGAAGAGGGGGTAAAATAAAGAAGATCAGAAGGAATGAAAACGTACAGAAAAATGGACATAAAGGATTAATCAATCGCCTAGGGTTAAAAAAAAAAAACTAGGAAATAAGAACCCGAAGATGGCGCCCCAAAGGTGGGACTTCTGCAGGAAGCACGACGACGTCACGGGAGGTGCACCAAATGGTGGGTCGTCGACGCCCACCTGGGCTAAAAAAAAAAAGAAAAACAAAGCAAAGACTACGAATCCGGACCCAACCACAAGATCGCGGAATAATGCACAGCATAGTGAATCCAGAAAGATCTTCAAGCTGCAAAACTACACCGACAGGTAAGAAACTATTCGTTATTCAGCGTGACATATGGAACGAGGTTTTTGCTAACACCTTAAATAAAAACGTATTACCCCCTGACATACAGCCAGTTACGTTTACTGGTGAAAAAATCCCTATGGTTGGATTTGTAGAGGAGATCTTTGAGTTTAATGGCAGGAAAGCTTTAGGTAAACTTTACGTTGCAGAAGTTGGTCCATCTGTCCGTGGCTGGATAGACCAGGGCGAACTGGGGATCATTCTTAATCCAAAAAATGATAACCAAGTAATGATCTTGGAAGAAGGAGCCAAGGAGTTTGTGGATAAAATCGGAACAGTTTCCCACAATTTTTTCAGGTGAAGTGGGTAAATTAGTCGGTTATTCTCATAAAATTGTACTTAAGAATGATGCTTGTCCTGTTTGCCATAAAGCAAGCAACATACCTGTAAGTGTGAGAGAAGCGGTTATGGCTGAATTAGATATTTTGGAGAAGTAAGGTGTGATTGAGCCTATAGAGAGCGCTGAGTGGTAGGCCCCATTGGTCGTCACGAGGAAATCGGATGGCCGTCTGCGTTTATGTGTAGACTTGAGGGACTTAAACAAGAGAATTTTAATAGATAAATTCCCTCTACCTCGGATAGACTAACTCTTACCTCAAACGAAAGGCATAAAATGGTTTTCGACTATAGACTATACGTCTGCCTACCACCAGATACCCTTGCACGAATCCAGTAAAAACTTGACTGCCTTCATTACACCTTTTGGATGTTATCGCTTCATCAGAATGCCTTTCGGATTAGATTCTGCGGCAGCAGTTTTCCAACGTCGAATGCACAAACTGTTCAAGAACGTAAATGGAGTCACTTATTTTCAAGATGACGTTTTAATTATGGGTCGGATCAAAGGAGAGCATGATGACACATTAAAGTGTTAAGTATTCTTGGTGAGAAAGGTCTCGCAGCTGAACTTAAGAAATGTAGATTTGTCATGAGTTCTGTAACCTATTTGGGACACGAAGTGAGCGGGGGTGGAATTTCTCCTAAGAAGTTGTTAATTAGTGCCATTGAAAATGCCCCCATTCCTAAATCTAAAGATGACGTAAGGTCTTTCTTGGGCATGGCGGAGTTTTATTCAAAATTTGTACAAAACTTTGCCAACAAAATCTATAACCTCAGACAGCTCCTTAAGGTTAGACAGGAGTTTCTTTGGAATGATCTTCAAAGTTATTTTGATAAAATAAGGCATGAACTTGTGTCTGCCCTTCTCTGACAAGCATTTGACAGTACAGCTCACAGCATCATTACCACAGATGCTAGTGGGAAGGGTTTGGGCGCAGTCCTGTCCCAAGTTTGTGATGACGGCTCTGAAATAACAATCTGTTTTGCATCTCGTTCCCTAACCTCTTCTGAAGAGAAGTTCTCTGTGATAGAGAAAGAGATGTTAGCCACAGTATGGGCCATGGAAAAATTCAGGCAGTTTATTTGGGGTACCAGATTTACCTTGCGCACTGATCACAAACCCCTACTTAAAATACTAACACCTGATGGCATACGCAAAGCCACCCCCAGGTTGGCTAGGTTAAGCCTTAAATTATTGATATTTACGTATGAAGTTGAGTATCTACCGGGGAAGAGGAACCAGATTGCAGATTATCTGAGTAGATCTCCCTTACCCATTCAAGACAATTTATATGATGTGTGAAGATTATGTTGCCATTGTTCATGAGGTTGGTAAATGCTATTTCAAAAGAAGAATGGGATGAAGAATGTGGGAAAGACAAAACTTTACATGAGGTTGCTAGACATGTTGTTAATGGTTGGCCTAACAAATCGAGTTTGGGAAGTTAAGGAGGAGTTGAGTATTGATGATTGTAACCATTTATGTAGGGGTGAAAGAGTGGTGGTACCCTCAAATCTACGTTTTAGAATTGTATCCATTAATCATGAAGTTCATTCAGGAATAATTGAACTTAAATCTAGAATAAAAATGTCCTTCTGGTGGCCTGGCTTAGACAGAGACATTGAAAGATTTGTCCAGCAATGTTCCACTTGTGCCAATGCTGACAAAGCTCAGCGAGTGTTCAAGCCTTCTCTTGGTTTTAGACCAATTCCAGAGCATCCTTGGGAGGATTTGAGTCCCATTGAATGTTATCATGGTTACATGAAATATATTCTAGTTTTCATAGACAACTACTCCAAATGGCCTGAGATTGAGATCACAGAAAAATGGGACTCAAAGGAAGTCGTAACCTTTTTAGAAAAGTTATTCTTACGTGAGGGTATTCCCAGACACATTCTTGGCGACAATGGACCACAATTCATGTCTGATAATTTTCTACAATTCTTAAAAAGAAATGGCGTCAGTGAAAACTCCAGTTTACCATCCTGCAGGGAATGGAATTGTTGAAAGATTCAACAGTTATTATGGGAAGCATACAAGCAGCCATCAGTGCAGGGAAGAGTTGGGAGAAAGAATTGTATAGCACTATTTGGGCATATAGAATCACTCCCACATGCACCAGCTATAGCCCATTTCCAATCTTAAGAGGTAGAGAACCTTTTTACTAAGGATAATGTTGCCTGGAATAAGAAAAAAGTGTGCGGGAAATGGTCTCCTGCCTTAGTTCGCTCTAAATTGCGTACGATTCAGGAATCCTACTTAGATAATTTTGAAAAGAAACAGGTCACCAAGGAAGCCGATCTACAGATTGGTGATTGGGTTAAAATAAAATTTGGCTCAAAAGTCAGGAACGGTGAGAGCAAATTCTCTGCTCCTTTGCAAGTGGTGGAGTTATACTCCCAATCTGAAAAATTAACAAAGTTTGGCATCGCAACAGAATTGCAAAATGCAGAGGGAACTTTTCTATCACAAGCAATAAGGTTGGGAAGACCCCATCAATGGATTGGATGTGGGACAAAGTAATGGGTTGTGAGAAATTGCCCCATTCAAGCAGTAGTGACATACATGCGAGTGCATCCTCACCGTCTGAACAAGCCACTTGTAGCAAGATTAAGACTACACGTGCTGGCAGATCGGTGACAGTACCAACAAAATTCAGGAGTTATGTAATGTAAATCCTATATATTCAAGTGTGTTTTCCTTTGTACAGGAAGTTCAATTTGTCAAGAGGAGGTGGGGTGTTAGTCTACCAGTTAAATTGTGATTAGCACTTTACAGTTCTTCTTACTTTAGATCATCTTTATAATTGTACTTAGCATTTTTGTGTACCAATTGTCTTTATTTCATTTGTCTTATTTTCTTGTTATTTGTAAAGAGAAGATGTGGCATCCTAGTTGCAGTGCATGCATCCAGCACCATGGCAACTGGGTGATGCTCTGTAGCAGGATTCCAGAATTGTGGGGTGGAGTTGTGCAATTGAAGGAGAGCTGATGAAGATGTGAGATGTACCTGCTTGTTCTCTAATAAAGAAGTTTATCTACAAACTTGGATTGAACCATCTTTACACATTTGTGTGTCATGTTGCCCATTTTTTCGCTTCTAGTTTTGTTGTGTGGCGTGTTCGTCTTGTTGTAGGCATTCCCTCAATGGCTGCCATATGTCCTTTTGTGCGAGATGTAGGGGGCTATAGTTCTGCGAACTCGCTTGTGGTTTCAATGCATCATACTCTTAATCCAGCACCACATCTTTGGACAGCCTCTTTATAGAAAGCAGAACATCTAAGCTTTCAAACGAAGTTGGAGTACTTCCCTTCGGAACGGTTGACGCAGCTTTGTTTCAAGTTTAAGACTCGTCCATAAGTACACAGTGTGACTTCAGAGCTCTAACAGAAACGGGAGCCAGGGCCTGAACAAAAACAGGAGCCGAGTCTGGACCTGAACAGGAGCCAGGGCCCTAAACAAATGAGGTAATTGGTTAAAGTCCTTATTGTGGAAAAGCAAAACTCTAAATATTGACCAGTCAGCCCCTCAACACCAGCATTCATATGCTACTAGAAGCATCCCCACAGCCATCAGAGTAACAGTCGCACCCTCCTGAGAGCCCTTGATCCCTCATGGAGTCGCAGTCTGACCCCACTGTAAGCACTCGCACCCCTTTCGAACAAGCAGCAGAGCCCATATAGATGTTACTGCTAACTGAAAGTGCCTTGTCAGTCGTTGGTGCGTTTGCATGTGTCGTATTATGGGTGGTCGAGAGGGTGAATATGCGAGTACACACACGTGTGACTATGGACTGATCGATGAGTCACTGCATGGATCAAGCATCCAGACTCTGTTATAAGTCCGACATATAGGGTTTGCCAAGGCTTGCTTTATATTGCTCAGGTGCTTTACTTCCGTTGCGGGTAAAACATTGTATTGATGTTGTAGAAGTACTACAAACCTGCACAGTATGCTTATCGCTCTTCCTCCACATTTTTTATTATTGTCAAATTCAGTAGCAAAAGCAACTTATTTGTCCGGTTACTAAATTTGCAATCTAGCAAAGCGCCAGAAGATTAATGTAAAACCTAGAATATTAAGAAGCATAAACACATGCTAATGAGAATTTTTTTTTTTTTTTAAATAATGCAAGGAAAAATGAATACATAACTTTTCATACAATGTTTATCCATGGCTTTATTTGGAAATTCAATATGTTAATTGCCAACTTAGTTAATGCTCCGTGTATTAGCTTACAATACCTCTCTTTCTGATGTGCAAAGTAAATTCCTGTCTGGAATGGTACGCTGAGTATATCGTGTTTCAGACCATATAGATTGATACTCCTATTCATAACGGTACTCTCTTTGACCCCATGTGAATAGAGGACGTGAGGAGAATGACTTTGCAGTACCTACCTACTCCCGAAAAAAATCTGAAATGCTGCGCACTTGGGGAATCTCATACTGCCCTATAACAAAAATGAATCGGTAATCTCCACAGATCAGCATAATGCTCCCAGGGGAATGTCGTAAACCACCTGCACGTTATCCTCAGAATGCCACACAGTATAATTCAGATCGGGAAATAGCAAACACGTGGATAGTGCGGACTTGGCAACTAAGTCTGAGTCTGATTGAACGAAATGGTGTAAAATAATTGCCTCGAGACCGGAACTCTCACCAGAGTGATGACGGATGAAATAATACGCTGGACTCTAGAATTCCTTTTGGTCATATTGCCTGGTTTGTGGGCACCATAGAGGGCAGTGATGCTGTGCTTGGAGAGAAAGGAAAGCAATGCGTGATGCAACATCGAGCGGTTGGTAAATGCCACTCAGAACCTGCCATCGGGCTGTCTCAAAGCTAATTTGGATCTTTGAGTCAATTTGTAAAACAATTTTTGCATAGCTTTTACTTGCACCACAGCAGGTTTCAGATGGTTTACATAGTTCATAGCTGCCTGCGTTTTCGCTTCAGCCTTGTTTGGCGAATCTTTGCTCAGGAGGAAGCCTATAGGATTAATCACAGGAAATATAATTACCACGCACCCATCTTGTGGTCACAGACTGAATTCTGCAAGCAGATTAACATGATTTGAGTTGTAATCAAGTTATGTATTTAAATATACCGAACCAAGAAATATACCCTTGTTTCGTGGTGTTTGGATAAAAAACGCGTACTGAATGCTCCACAGTCCCAAAGTAGGCACACTTAAAGCTATTTTTATCATCTCGACTCTCTTGTCTCAGGCTTCCTTTGTCATGGGGTTACTGGCTTCTTGGGTTTGTTCGTTGTGACGCACACTCGGTTTGTCAAAGAGACTCTGGTGTACAGCACATAGCAGTAAAAGCTGTTACTATAGTTGACCCTTCAGTGTTTTTAACACTTGTGGAATGTAATAGGATCCCCATCAGCCCAGCATATGGTCTAAAGAGTCATCGACGGCAGTTGAGATGGGTGGAGGCTGATTGTTTTTTCGTGCTTTACTTTTTCTTTTGAATGTGGCGGTACATTATCATTTTGATAGATCGATCCTTGTGTTGTGGTCTTTTAGCTACTTAGAATTATCCTCATTTGGGTCATCGTCCTCTTGCACTCCCTAACTGCTGTCAGAAAACGTAAAGTTGCAAGTTGCTGGCAACCTGCCCATGGTATTGTGAAACGTTTTGCTCTGCAAGTTTTTTTTTTCTTAGCTATCAATTTTTTTTTTAGGGCAGACACGATTCCAGATTTTTTAAGGTATAGATGGACATCTGCTTTTTGTGAAAATATGATTCCACTTTGCTTTTACTGAATTTTAAATCTTAATCAGTTGTCTTAGCAGGTGCAAGCTAAGACTCCGCACAAAGAGTTCAAAGTAGACCCTTGCGCAGGAGCTTGTGATGAAGTAATAGATACCACCTGACATTGGTATATAGGATTAAAAAGTGAATTGAAGATTTTGTAACAGCATATTTTGTTTTGCCATATTATTGTTTCATTGCGCCTTTCAGTTTCTTAAAAATGATTACCTTAAAGTCTTATTTTTAAATTGACGCTTTACTCTTCTGTTATAGTGCCACTTAATATTTCTAGTGTACAAAACTTATTTAATTTTTTTTATCTTTTCAGATCGTTCAGTGCTGCCCTGGAAGAACATATTTTCTTTCATTTGCATACAAACCTTGCTTGGTGTGGCCTCAAAAATGGAATTAGTAAGTATATTCAAAAGATACTTTTCTTTGTTGTGTTTTCTCTTTGGAGGCATGCTACCACATTGCCTTTCACGTTCGGATTTAGTCCTCGCACAGTATTCTGACCTACTGATGCCTGTCGGTGACAAACCATAGTGTACATATGTTGTACCTTCTGTACCCTCCTTTTTTTCAATCTGACTAAGTGGCTAAGCCACCCCCTAAAGCAGACTTTTATTTTATGATATTTTGTGTCTTGCGCTTGAAGGAACAGATCAGTCTTTGAGAATCTAAAAGCTAGTGCTTTCACTGGTAGCTGCTGTGACAAACATTTGCCGTAAATTAATGCTTGGGCTTAGTGTTTGTGTACTGCTTGTCTGGCAGTACATTTATTCTTATATTTTGCTAATGATTTGAAATATAGCTACTTAAAATGTGGGAACTGAAACTGTATTGTGCAAAATTGACCCTGTACGGTGTTTTTTTTCATAGATTTTTTGTGGGAATCTTAGTGCCATGATGCTCGCTGCCGAGAGATGCTGCTTATTCTGTTCTGACTTGGACTAGGTGTATTCTGTATTACAAAAAGAAAACTGGACGAGCCGAATATTAGTTTTATTTTTTTGGTCAAAGCCTTCAGTTGCTTAATTTAGAAAGAATTTTTTATTTCTCACCTCTGTTCTCTAATTTTCTTTTAATTGTTTTGATGCAGCGAGAATAATACTCTGGTCTGTTAATCAGTTTATTAAGTTAATTGGTAATGTCATGTCTGATCTGTGATTTCCTCTCATACAAAGGGCGCTCCACCACCTGTTGAAATTTGGACCCTAAAAAAGTGGGGCACGTATTGCACTGGAAGTTATACTAACCCACTGAAGTAGAAAATGGAGTTTCACCAATGGGGTATTAATTGGCTTTGCACGCTTGAACAGTTAAAATATGTAGCAGATAAAACAGTTTTTGTATTAATGTTTTTCTTTCCGTTATCCACAATGAAGATGATACCTGATATGAGCTATACTAATTGTTATTGTGGATATCATGAGCCTGTGTCACACTTGCTGTTTAAGAGCACTTAAAGCGAGGATTGTGATTATACTTTGATTGCCTTTTTAGGTCTCGCCTGAGACAGCGCTTTAGCGCTGCTCTCGCGAGAGCTTTTGTAAATGGGGGATCTGGAAGTTCAAACGAGTGCTTTCAGGCCTCCAAATACAGTGCATGTGCGCCGGCCGGGCGCGCGCGCCATTTGGAGGCCTGAAAGCACTAGTTTGCTTTCACTTTCGCGGGCCCCACGGCAGTAAAGATCGGCAGTAAAGATTGCAATCTCTTTGTTCCCAGCATCAGTGAGATGCAAATGAACAAACAGCGTGAGGCCAAAGGTATTATTTTTTTTAAAACAAACCAGGTCACTGCTACAGTGAAAGGAACAACAAGCATTTACAATGCAATAGGTCTCGCATTTACGCGAGTCTGAGCTATTCACATTGCAAATAACAATGCCTTTTATTTGTGTTTTCGTTTTTCAAACCTAAATAAAAGGCATCGTCATTTACAATGCCAATAGCTTAAACTCGCGTAAATGCGAGACCTATTGCATTGCAAATGCTTGTTACAGTTTCATGATGGGTAAGCAAATTGGAAACAAAGCAGCTGCATTTCAAATAAATCTATTAGTCTTAGAAATAAAATGTATTCAAATATTAGATTTGTTTCAATGCCTAAATCGTATTCTAACCTGCTTACATCCCTTAAAATTCGTTAGGGGGAAGACTTGTGATGGTTTCTGTCAGTTAAATTATTCGGCAAATGTGGCAGGAGTTGCGATACACTTAAAAAGCATTTCTGGGAACCTCAATATCTTGTAAATAAAGCATTTAAGGTTTCCTTTATTCTCTGAAGTTAGTTATAAATGTAATCTCCTTTTTTCCCCTTTAGTCAGGGGTCTTCAAACTGTGGGGCGCGACCCCCAGGGGGGGCGAGGAGCGATGCAAAGGGGGTCGCGCCTTCCCAAGCACACTTCTGCCGAGGCTCAAGGGATTCAGCCCCCCTCTTCCTCCACCCTGTGTCTCAGCCCGGGCTGCTGCAGTGCAACTCGAGCTGTTGGAGGCTCAGCTGGGCAGTGTCTGGAGTCTTAAATCCAGCAGGCCCGTCCGAGTTTTTCACAGGTCTTTAAAGACCATTTGCATATTTGCATGCCTTTGTGAACCGGTTACAAAGGCTTAGTGCCCCCAACCCCCCCCCCCCCCCCCCTTCCAGTACCCCCTGGGTCCTCACTCTGCCTATTCCTTACATTTGTATTTTAGATTTACTGCTGTAGTGGGAGAATGCATTTAATAAAAAGAAATATAAAGTAGGGTTGCCAAAAGAAAAATGCGAGCCATGTGTTATTTAAAGAGCCTACAAAGGCCTTCTCTTGACACCAAATAGACTTATAAATAAAAAAGTATGTATTCATTCGTTATGTGACTTTTCTGTCTTTGTTCTCTTTAATTATCAGTCATGGATCATTGCGGCAGCCCTAGAACACAATTAAAAGTGCTTTGTATTTATATTTGCTGTTCAAAGTATTCACAGATACGTGCTTAAAATACTGTTTTAGGTGATTGCTTATTTTTGTACCAACTGGGCCATCAAAATAATCTTCTGGCTACCCTAACCATAGGACTGGAAGTCTGTTGCAGGATCAGCACATTATTTATTTCCTCCACTCTCGATCCCAGATTGATGCCATAACGGCAATAGTTTAACTTAGATCTAAAACCCTACGCTGCCTCCAATAACATGCTGAGTTACTTCAAGTGCCTGGGAATAAACCCTGCATTCAGACAACTCACTCATCATTCTCGCCCTTCTCTTTCACGCTTAACCTGCACTCACAGCATTCACAATGCACTCACACTGATTACCGTGCACTCACACCATTCACCTGCTCACCCTGCACTCACAGTGATCACTTTGCACTCACAATGCACTTGCGCTGTTCACCCTATACCTCACCCTGCAGTCACACAAGCACACTACTCAAACTGCACTCTTGTGACACTTCTCACCTGTCCCCCTCACTGCTCAATATGCAACTCACTCAAATAAGCCCATCAGTAATCATACATTCATTCGTCCCATTCTGAACTTGCATCCACACTCAAATTCGTACGGCCACCTCACTCACCCTGCAGTCACTCCTCTCACCCTACTCTCACACTCTTGCATCTCTCACCGTGCACTCACATGGGCACTCTTGTCACCCACACAGTGCAGACGGTTAATGTGCCTGCTACAAAGAATATGTACCATGCCGATCACAGAAATGAGTGTGACTAAAGTATGAGTAGCGCTATAAAAAATGAAATGTTTGTCAGAAAGCTGCTATAGAGAGATGAAGTGCATTGTTGGTGAGTGGTAGTGGTGGAATTCATGGAGAAGAAGGAAACTGGGGTGGGGCACCAAAAAAGACTGTTTCACAGTGTGTAACCAGTGTTGGGGCCAGCCGTGGCTAGGAGTGTTAGCCCCCACCCCCCGAAGTTCTGGTCTAGTGGCTCCCCTGCATCTCCCTATTATTATTATTTACATTTGTAGTGCGCTACTGTTACCAAAAGATGTCCTGCGGCTAATAACCATCTGCTGCCGGAAGGACAATGAGAAACACAAAGAAGGAGAAGGAGAACCAGACAAATGGGGTGACCTTCAGAGCATAGAGCCAGGTTTTTATATCTTCCATGCCTTCTTGAATTAGGGAACAAAAAGCACATTGGCACAGGCCGAGAGGAGCATACGGGCCCGACCCGTATGCTTGGTGAGGAGCGATGAGAGAGGACAGCAAGGGAGTGAGAGAGTTAGATTGAAGAGGTCAGGGATAAGGAGAAATGTGAAGTGCCGAAGAGAAGTGTGGACACGCAAAAAGTGAGTGTGAGCCAAAGGTGAGTGCTTCTGTTAGAACAAAGGGTAGATGTCAAAGATGAATGGGGGGACTGGAGAGGTGTAAGATACAAATAGACAAAAATTTGAATGGAGAGACGAGGTGAATGAGAAGTGCTGAGGGGCACGGGAGGTGACGGGGCCAGAGAGGCCATGAGATAAATGCGAGAGACTGTTCGAGATGAGGGCAGTGAAAAGACAGAATGGCAAGAGGCGATTAAAGGTGAAGTGAGAGGTTGAATGGGGAGAGTTCAGAAGTTGTAAAAAGTGGTGAAAGAAAATGGCCTGCAAAGTGAGAGAGGGATCCGGGTTTGGGAGAGGAGAGAGGGATGGAAGGGAGGGAGTGAGTGAGTGAGTGAGAGGAAAGCTGCATGGATAAACTGCCTACCTCTGCACAAAACCGCCAGGGTTTTAAGGGACCCCTGCTTCGCCCGGCCCGGGCCAGGTGTGCGTCTAATGTGGCAGCACGTATTCCTGCGGAGTGGAAGCCCCTTCACAAAGGTTGACTAGAAATCTTTCTGATGTTAATTGCTGTATTTTGGTTATAAACAGGTACTGATGGGGTGGAATCTTTCCTCTGTGTTACTGTGTGCAAAAAATTAATTTCATAATAATGAAGCATTGCTATCCCAAAATACGCTGCATCACATAACATCATTTACATTTTCTTCCCACACAATTTAGTCAAGCCTGTCGCAGGTTTAGACATTTTTGTCAGGAGGGGGTCCTTGCACCTCAAAATGTTGACAAGGGGGTCTCGGCATCCAAAAGTTTGAAGACCTCTGCCTTAAGTGCTGAGGCCTTTGTATATATATATATATATATGTATATGTATATATATATGTGTGTGTGTGTGTGTGTGTGTGTGTGTGTGTGTGTGTGTGTATATATATATATATATATCAAGCTCCAAGGTTACCACACGAATTAGGAAGCACTCTGCAGCTACGAAGGTTCAACCTATAAACCTTTAATAAAAGGTACGGGCGGTGCACAACAAGCTGGAAACATTGTAGCAATAAGTTCGTCATGCCTGACGCGTTTCGAATAACTTCTTCTTCAGAGGCTTAGACGACAAATGGCAAACCGGCACTCCCCCACATCTTAAATGCTCGATGCAACGCCCTGGATGGGCCGCCCAAATGAGACTGTGTCCTATTGCATTCTGGGAGTTGGAGTGCTGCACTTTAAAATCCATAGATGGGTGCACTTTCTTGTTACAAATAAAGACTGGACCCCCCCCCCCCCCCCCCCCCCCCCGCTGCCAGTAGATAGTTCTAGTTAGGACCGTGTTTCCATAGGAAATCTGAAAATTCTATTTTGAATAACTTTGGCGCCGGTTGATGAATCCTCGTGAAATTTTCAAAACTTAATGGGGCGCTCCGCTCAGCTCCTACCCTGCAAGTCGCGGGGGCCGAGAAAAAAGGGGGGTCCCAAAACTAGTTTCCCCCATGTTATTTTCCATAGGACCTTTAGTCGAAGGTACAGCCAGAACAGCTGAGCAGAATTACTTGAAATTTGGCAGAGAGGTAGTCCTCAGGTCAGGCATGTGCCTTTTGCATATATGGAGTCAATCTGTACAGTAGTTCCTGACAAAATTGCAGTTAATAGTACATAAATATCTATATGCGCGCACCGTGCGCGAGCGTAATTCTGATTGGTGGTTACATGTCAGTCAACATTCGAATCGGTCGAAATCAGGAAGTGTTGTCCGCCATTTTGTTTGTTTTGGGTGCGACACTGAAAGAGAGGTGGCGAACGTGAAAAGGGGGCAGGGTAGAGAGTTCCTGACCCCCTAGCCTTTGTCAGGGTGTCCCTGAAGAACCCCGAAGGGTGAAAAAAACATTAATATTTTTTTTTTAAATCGCGGGGTGCGCGCACGGTGCGCTCACGGTGAAAAAAATATATATATAATACATACATAACTTAGCATTTGAAACACCGTACAAATTCACTTAAAAAACCATAGGTTTCACACATGTTATAGTTAGGTGGACATTTCACTCGTAAAAAACCAATGAAATTCCCCCGTTATAGTTAGTTCAGATAACTATAACTCACGCGACCGCCACTCTATCACATGGATGTCATCAGTGATGGCATCAGTGATTTAATATGTGACGTCATGAGCAGTGGATTGCGGGTGCGCGAGTTATAGTTATCTGAAGTAACTATAACGGGGGAATTTCATTGGTTTTTTACGAGTGAAATGTCCACCTAACTATAACGTGTGAAACCTATGGTTTTTTTAAGTGGAAAAAAAAGAATATATTTATATATATATATATATATATATATATATATATATATATATATATATATATATATATATATATATATATATATATATATATATATATATCTAGCAGAGGAAAGCAGAAATTCAATATTCTCCAGCGGACAGGGTAGATCAACAAGAGAAACTACCCCATTCAAACCACGGTCAACATTTAACCCCATTACCACTAGAGACGCAATTGATATTTTCCAAGAGCACGTCATTTCTTATATCAAGAAACTAAACTTGGAGGTCAATCAGACTAATAGAAATAAAACTAACAACAAAAAAGAATTACAGTACCATCTATTGATCAACAAACTAAAAACTAACAAAGATATTGTCATCAGAAACTCCGACAAAGGGGGAAACCTAGTAATTTGGAGTAGGAAAGCCTATATAGAAGAAGCTAACCAGCAATTAATGGATAGAGAGTGTTACCTTCGTTGTGATAAAAAATCGATGAAAACAATGCAGAACAACTATTACAGCAAATTATTAGTGTGGAAGTCTGCAGGATTAATCACAACACCGGAATACAAGTTCCTACGTAATGATCAATCACTCCTATGCTATATTTTATTCCAAAAGTACACAAGGACCCCCTCAAACCTCCAGGCAGACCGATAATTTCGGCCCGAGGCAGTCTACTGGAAGCAACGTCGCAATATGTGGATTATTTTCTACAGGACCACGTCCAACGACTGCCGTCCTACATCTGAGACACAGTAGACTTTTTATCTTAAGATTCAAGAACTGGAATGAAAGGAGGACTATTTACTAATAGCATTGGTTGTGACGTCGCTCTATGCTTCTATCAACCATCAGGATGGACTCGGGGCCCTGGGTCACTATTTAATAAGAGGATCCATCAAACAAGAACAACACCGCAAAATGATTATCAATATGGTTGAATTTTGTCTGAAGACTAATATATTTTTGTTTCAGAATACGCATTACCAGCAACAACAAGGTGTGGCTATGGGGGCCAGCTTCTTCCCAAGCTAAGCATGTCTGCATATGGGGTGGCGGGAAGAGCTGGTCCTCCATAATCACTTTGAGGAAATCTTGCGTAACAATGTGAAATGTTATATAGATTTATAGATGACATCTTTGTGGTTTGGCAAAGATCAGCTCAGGAGTTTCTAAATTGCTTAAATGTTAACAATCTAAATTTACATTTTACATCCACTATCAGTCGAGAAAGAATTACATTTCTGAATATAGAGATCTACATTAAAGAAGGCAAGATAGAGACAACACTGCATAGGAAATCAACGGCAGGTAACTGTCTTGCATGCGGGTAGTTCTCATCCGGCGCATCTGATCTACAGCATCCCCTATGTGGAGATGCTTAGACTGAGAAGGATTTGTAGTAATCAGGAGGAGTTGAAAAAAGTACAGACAAACAGCAAACTTAGGTTCCTAACTAGGGGCTATACACCAACATGTATAGATGGAGCCATTAAAAAAAGTGCAATCGTTCCCAGAACAAGCCTCCTAGAACGGAAAGCAGACAAAAGCGAAGAAGTCACACAAGTAGTTGATGACACTACATTCAGAATGATTTTTGGCTACAACAAACAACACAGAAAGATGAAAAATATCATCAAGAGAAATTGGCCTCTCCTATTAGGAGACCCTGTGATAGGACACTTACTGCCTAAACAAGCATCCATCACATTCAGCAGGGCACCTTCAATGAAGGACTCTCTGGTGCACAATGATGTAGGCACACCATCAACTGGCTCATGGTTATCCCAGAGGAAGGGATTCCATAAATGTAAAGTGTGTAGAGCATGCCAATTAAAACAAATAAAACCAGTTACCAGACACCCTTCAACGAAGAGAGCAAACCTATCACCAAAGCCTTAACATGTAAAAGTGAGTTTGTTGTCTATGTTTTGGAGTGCCCATGTGGCCTACAATATGTGGGTAGTACCATCCTGCAAGGCCACAAAAGGGTACTCCAACACATAAGACCCATTAAAAACCATGACCAAGCATATCCAGTGGCAAGACACTTTGAGGAAAAACATAATGGAAACCCGATTGGTCTTAAGTATTTTCTCATTGATGCCATCGCACCCAACAAGAGAGGAGGTAATAGAGAAAAGGCACTAAGACGCTTATAGACCCAATACATCTTGGATCTCGACACCAAGGCCCCACGGGGCCTGAACGCTACCGAAGAGCTCTATACTTGCCTTTAGGGAATTATTTGCACAAAAATTAATAGAAATTGGCAGCTTTTTAACAAAAGTCACTAGGTCACTTGACCAAAGATGAAATCCGCCCAATCCCAATTTAAATGTATTTTAAAACACAATTCTTCACAATTTAAGACTGGGTATCAATTATGATAGTATTCGAGCACTACACTTTTATCAATTAAATACTTTTAGCACTAGGTGCAATAGATGGGACTATGTGAGGGGTCCTGACACCTTAGAGCCTGCAACAGAACAGTTAAGGTAGATACAAGGGATTTGAGAGCCAAATAAGACAACAATAAAAGTTTCGACTAGGCAGGCCTAAAACCAGGTATTGAGACCTGAATGCCATATCTAATCCCCAACATGTAATTCAGAAAAATTAACAACATAACAGTGTGACCGGACACAAAAAAACTAGAACTTGGCAATGTATTTTAAAACCAAGCAGGGACATTTAGAGATATTAAATGAAAAAATAAAAATGGGGATACCCATTGAAAAAAGGTACCCTATATATTAACTTGGAACTAGACACAGCCAGACCTAAGCACCATTGCCGAATTCTATTCAAGCTGCTAGACATAACAAGTTATTCACAATAAGGGTTTTTATATTTATATAAATATATGTAAAACTGTTTTTAATCTTAACAGATAACTAATTGTGAATGTATATTTATTTATTTCCCTGTTTGTTTATTTATTTAATTATTTATCTATTCGGGTAATTATCTATTAATTGCTGCTATGATCAGAAATCTGCCTATAAGTTCACAAGGTTGCAAGTCTGTCCGCTATGTCTATTATATACCTTACCCATTGCACTGTTACTTCAAAAAGAGAGAAAAAAATGGTTAAAAAAATGTAAATAAACGTATTTAAACTTACCTGTCACCTGGGAGCGCGTCATGTGATCAAGGGCCGGTGGGCTCGAAACGCGTCATGATGGCTGGTGTTTGAGGAGTTTGAATAAACACCTTTGTACACTGATAACATGGTCCGTGCTCCCTCACTCAGATCAGCGGCAATAATACTGCAAGCGGTGTGTGTGTGTGTGTGTGTATATATATATATATATATATATATCAATGATCCTTGCCTTAACTCCTTCGTGGTGTCGGAAAGCAAGAGCAGACCCAGTATATATATATCAATTATTAAATATTTGGGGCAGTTCGTGCTATAGTCTTCATAACTTCCCCCCCCCCACTTATAGCATCTAAAAACAGATTTGAATTATTTTTCTTCACCTTATTTGCTATTTCCAAAGGGGTCTAGTGTTTGAATTTTTCTCAAGGACCCCAGTTAATAGCCAAAAGGTCGCAATTCTTGTTCTTAATTTGTGAGAAAGTGTGCTGTGCAAGAAAGTGTATTTTTTTTCAGAAAAAATGCATCACAACAGGTCTGTTGTACTCAGATTGCTCTCTTCCCAGCTTTCGGGAGCAGGGAGAGTTGTAAATATATATATTTTTTTTTACCACAGATGTATCCATTTTTCTAAGTTTTTCTCCCCCTCCCCCCATCTTTACACCAGTTTGTGCATAAGAGGCCTGAAACCCATGGGTTATCGGAGAAAGCTGTACATTACTGGAAAGTATAGGTTCCGAATTTGGGAAGGGGTTACTTATGTAGATCGCTTCCTGTTTCCAAAGAAACCTAGTTTAAATCACAACCTAATAAAACAAGTAACAAAACTTGGAACAGGTGATTTAGGAGTGAAGTGGTATTACGTTTTTCAAACTTATATGTAGGGCTCACGTTTTTTTTTTTGCATTTCCATCTGTATGTTGTCCATATTTATTTTTTGCCCACTTTATTGTTTGCCCGCTTTATTTTTATTTGTCCATATTTATTTTGTGTTTTGCAGATAAATGAAGTTGTAAAACTGTACATTTCCATATTTAATTGATAGACACGCACTCATACGTTGTCTGTTTTAGCTATTTCAGCTGCCAAATATTATATAACAAAATATCCACTGGTAAATATTAGCAGTATACCATAAATGTATGTTGACACATGGCATTATTTAATGAAATTGCATCCTATTTTTTTAATTTCCCATGGTATCTGCTCAGCTGTTGGCCTAAAAAAACTCATGAAAGACAGAACAGTCGCTTAAAAAGGCCCAATTTTCTGTATTTATCCGCTTTTAAAAATAAATGCAGACAGAAAAAAACATTGTTTTCTGTCTGTATATATCTGTAAAAAGCCGCAAAACTGGGAGCCGTACTTACTTATATGTAACAATTTTGGAACACTATGTAGGCAAGTGCTGCATGAACAAGACGGTAATGAGCCATTTAAAGTTACATACTAAACCTTGAACTGACTGCATCATTTCAGTCACTTTCTTTGAATTTCATGTTTGTGATATAATGTGTTGTACATTCTGAAGCCAAGTAGGAATGTACAGTCCTGGCTTAAATGGGCACCGGCTACAATAGTGCTGTCCTGCATCATTCCTTCTCAAGTATAAACTCCAAATCTTCAATGTGGTTGACTCTCCTCTGTTGCTGGAATGCAGTCTTCAAAGTTTTGATCCTGCAGCCTTGCAACATTCTCCACCATAGATTAAGTAAAGGCTGCTGTTTGTATAGCAGTGGAATGATAACACCCAACTTAAACTCAAGAAAAAACATTGGCCTTCCAGTGCTAGTCTGATGCTATACTACACATGCATTGCCAAATGAATAGCCAAATTCTTATACCATTTGTGAGTTTTACTAGTGGCATCATACGGCTGAAGTACTGCAGTTCATTGGGATGGCTAGTGCCATGTTATCCTAAATGCAAATTATGTAGTTGTCTTGTTTGCATTTACAACTCATTGAGATGTAATTTTGCTGGTAGTATTCTTTTGCAGAAAGGCAGGATTTAATTTAAATGTGCTGTGCATTTCATTACGTGGGAATCCTGCAAATCAATTTAGATTTTCTCTGTTCCAAATACTTACCCTAGTTTGGTAGCGTGCTCGGAAAAATGACGAGCCTATTTCTGTGCATCTTATTCCATCCATTACCCACCATTAATGCGGTGTTAGGACTTTACCTGCTTTGTGTGAACTGCAGTTACATAAGTCAACAGTTTATAATTGTTAATGATTGCACAGAAAGGGAACCTGCTATAAATACATTTTTTACAAAATTATATCAGTCTTTTGTGAAGTCATCACATTAAAAGTAAAACACTATGTATCCCAGTTACTTTGGCTTAAGTCTTTATTGGCATCTGTAAATGATATTCGTTCGGCGAGTAATTGCAGATCTGGGTTATCTTAGTCAGGTGTGTAATTGATTGTAAAATGTTTCTGTGCTAGGCAGTGTTATCTGGCCTTTGTTCCTCATGATTATTATTGTCATCTTCATCAACCGCCTTTTTTTTTTTTTTTTTAAATTCGCTTCACCACACTTTGATATGGGAGAACTAGAGAAAGGGTATTAACATGTTGAAAGACATTCACTAAATAAACAACATTCCTGCTGGCTTTTTTTCTGATACAGTAAAACGATGGTTACAACTATTCAACATTCTCTCCTTTTGGTATTTCAACAAAGATTCGAATCTACTACAGTAATTTGGTGCATATTGAACACAATGGTGCAAATTGAGCACAATGACGCAAGGATTTCCCCTTTTCTCTCAATGTCTGTTTCTCATTAAAGGATCACTTAGTTTCATGCTGTAAAGTTTTTTATTCACTATAATTTGAAGGTGGCCTGAGTTTTGTTGAACTAAGTTCAGTCATATGTAAAGAACGTACTGATAAAAGAAGATAGAAGTTGGGGTAGGTGGAGATTGAGTATTGGTATGGTTAGATAAGTGAAGCGGCTGTGATTAAAGTGGAAAAGGAATACATTAATCTGAACAGTGCCTCATTTGTGCCCACTGTTATGGAAGCATTGAAGCCAGTGCACATGAATGTTGTTCTCGTGTAGCTCTGCTAACGAGAAGGAAAGACCGGAGCGTGGACATGGATATTTTTCAACAAAAAACTGAGGATTTTGTAGTTTTGATAAGTTTGAATTAAGAATTTCAATTGGTATTCTCTAAGTGCCGAGTAAGTCCTGTTTAGGAATTAATAGGAATTCTTTAAAGCAAAGTAAGGTAATGCTGAACATTAGATGCTTAAATGCAGGAAGGTGGAATCGACTAAGGTGTTTAGGTATGTCATTTAAATAATAATGAAGATTCAAGTCTGCAACATCACTGTTTCAAGAGTTATGTGAGTAGTGACAGTCAAGAAAAACAGACCATGTAGCTATTGACCATATCATTTTAAGTCCTGTTTCTCAGGTAGGCTGTCACCATACCTTATGTGATCAATAGATTTACGAAGCTCTCCTGGAAAGCTGCTTCGGCTCCTTCATGCTAATACCCTTACCTTCTGCATACAATGAAGCAGAAATTGTGTGCCTCCTCCGGAAAAAGTGTGCTTTTCTTACCATTTAAGCTTTTTTTTAGCAAACGTATGCTCTATGCAGTATACCTGAATTGGTTATTGTGACACGACAAAGACCAAGATCTGAAAGAAACACGTTAGTTAGATTCCTCACCTTAGAATATCCCTCAGGCGTCAGACTGGATCTGGAAGATTTTTGTAGCAATACCCCTTGCGCATCGCTAGGCGTTGTCTGCGGCGCCGCGTCCGTCGGCGTCGTGCGCCGGAATGACGTCGTCGGAGTACTTAAACGCCGCCCTCCCGCGCTGACGTCAGTTCTTCTTTTTTCCGCGCCAGTAAGCGCCGATCCGGGAGAGCTACCCCTTTAGTCATTTTTTGACTAACTTTTTTGACTCTTTTTGGTCACTTTCTCGACTCTGGTGCCGGTAGGATGCCTGGCTTCAAGGCCTGCGACGACTGTCACCGACAGATGTCGGTGACCGATCATCACCGCCGGTGCCTGTACTGCTTGGGCCTCGACCACGACGCGGAGTCGTGCTCCGATTGTATGGCCCTGACCTCGAAAGCTAGGCGGGAGCGGTCCCGCAAGCTTCTCGAGCTTCGCCACTCGGCTCCGCGCCCCTCTCGATCCCAGTCCAGGAGGAGGTCCAAGGATCGGTCGCGGAGCCGCACTCGACATCGTCGCTCGTCTGGCTTGAAGTCTTCGGGTAAGTCGAAGCGCTCCAAGAAGTCCAAGAGGCGACACCGCTCTTCGGACTCCCCTCGCCGGTCGCGCGACTCGGTGGAGGGTCAGGGTGGTTCCACCCCCGCGGCACCGCCGGAGCCGCAGGCGCCGCTTAAGTCCCCATACCCGCCGGTCCCTGGGACTGACGCGACGCCGGCGGAGGTCAGTGCCTTCCTCTCGGCCATGAGGAGCCTGGCCCCGCCGTCGACGCCCGCTGGCGCCCCTTCGGGCCCCGCGGACTCGACAGGGCGACCTTGCGCGCCAGCGGCTCCGGCCCTGGCGCCGTTGGAGGCTCCGGCCCCGACGCCGCAGGTCCCCGAGGGGCCCGAGCCTGGGCCCCTGTCGACGCCGGTCGACCTCGTCACGCCTCCTCCGCCGGCGTCGACACCGTCACGCCTCCTCCGCCGGAGTCGACACCGTCACGCCTCCTCCGCCGGCGTCGACACCGGTGCCACCTCTGAAACCCGACTCCGGTCGACGTCGTCCCTGGTTCAGCCCCTGTCCGGTCCCGACGCCGCATCCGACGCCGCTAGAGACACATTATGTCTATCGACCGGCTCCGATCATTCCTCCTGTTTACCAGGAATCAGATGACGGGGGCGACTGGGAGGGGTCCGTGGACCCTTTGGCCCTTCAGGGCCAACTTGCCCAGGACTGGGCAGATGAACTGGGGGAGGCCAGTGGTTTGGATACCTCACCGGACACTGGATTCATCTCTCCTCCGACTGTGGCTTCGGAGGAGGGTGCAGCTTTTTCTGTGGTGCTGCTCAAGGCGGCCGCGGCCCTTGGGCTTGAGCTGCCTGCCGTGGCTGTGAGGACGAACATCCTCACTGAGGTGCTTCAGTCTGCCGCATGCTCCACTGAGCCTCTGTTGCAATTCAATGAGGCCCTCATTGACGTTCTGCAGGGCACCTGGTCCAAGCCCTCCACAGTCCCTCCTGTGGATAGGAACGTTGCCAGGCGCCACCGCCCTGCTCCGGGCGACCCCAGTTTTCTGTCCCAATACCCCACCCCCGAGAGTCTGGTTATCCAGGCCTCTACCTCCCACTCCTCCTTCCCGTCCACTCCTCCGGACCGGGATTCCAAGAGACTGGAACAGTTCGGTAAAAAGCTGTTCTCCTCGCTCAGTTTGGGCCTGCGGTCTTTGAACACCGCCTGTCTCTTGGACCGTTATTCCTACTCTCTGTGGGATACGGTGGAGGACGTGCTGCCCCTGTGCCCGGAGGAGGCCCGGGCACGGCTTTTCTCGGCTCTAGCCGATGGAAGAGATGCAGCGCGCCATGCCATCCGATGTGGACTTGACACTACGGACTCTCCTGGGTAGGGCGATTTCTACCGTGGTGGCGCTTCGACGTCCCGCCTGGCTGCGGTCCACGTCCTTTTCAGGGGATGTCCAGAGCACTCTCATGGACATGCCTTTTGATGGCGCTCGCCTTTTTGGTGAGAAAGCGGACAGTGCGCTGGCTCGCTTCAAGGACTCCCGGGCTACGGCCAAGTCCTCGGGCCTCTCGGCCCCGCGGCCACAAACTTCCGCTTTTCGCTCCTTTCGTGGCCAAGGAAGGGGCACCTCCTCACGTCCGCCTAGCCACTGGCCGCAGAACCAGCCTGCACGCGGTCGCGGACGTGGTTTCCGCCGAGGCAGTACTGGAGGACAACGCGGTCAGTCCACATCAACCCCGGCAGCATCTGCCTCAAAGCCTTCCTAGTCTGAGCTTTCAGGCCCATTTCTCGCCAGTGGGGGGCCGGGTTCGCCATCACCTGCTCCACTGGCGTACCATTACTTCGGACAGGTGGTTGCTGCAAATCGTCCGAAGGGGCTACTCCCTCCCCTTCGAAACGACCCCTCCAGCCATGCCACTGCAGCACCACCGTATCTCGGAGGATCATTTGAATCTTCTGCGAGAGGAAGTTTCGGCCCTCTTGGCCAAAGAGGCCGTCGAGCGCGTTCCGAGCCCAGAAGTAGGTCGTGGTTGTTGTTCCCACTACTTTCTGGTTCCCAAGAAGGGCAAAGGGGGCCTACGCCATATCTTGGACCTCAGGAACGTCAATGCCTTCCTCCAGAAGGAACGGATCAAAATGTTGACTTTGGCTCATTTTCTAGCTGCCCTGGAGACTGGATGGTAGCGTTGGACTTGCAGGACGCATATTTCCACATCCCCGTCCTGCCGGCCCACCGGCGTTACCTGCGGTCCACGGTGGGTCAGGAGCACTTTCAGTTCACCGTGCTCCCCTTCAGCCTTACCAGTGCCCCTCGGGTGTTCACCAAAGTGATGGCGGTGGTCGCAGCTCATCTGCGCAGATCAGGGGTTCCAGTCTTCCCCTATCTCGACGACTGGTTGTTGAAGGCGGGCTCGCCCCAGGCAGTCGTTTCCCACCTCCAGACTACGGCGGATCGCCTGCATTTGCTGGGGTTTTCCATCAATGTCCTGAAGTCACACCTGAGCCCCTCTCAGAAGCTCCTCTTCATCGGAGCGGTTCTCGATTCGGCGCAGTTCCGGGTTCATCCGCTGGAACAGCGGGTCCGGGATATACAGGCCCTGATTCCCATCTTTCGGCCTCTATCCTGGGTTTCGGTCAGGCTAGTGTTGCGGCTTCTGGGGCTGCAGGCCTCCTGCATCCTACTAGTGCATCACGCCAGGCGGCGCATGCGGGCTCTGCAGTGGGACCTGAAGTTTCAGTGGGCCCAGCATCACGGCAACCTGTCCGACCATGTCTTGATCTCGGAGGGCACTGCACAGCAGTTGGTGGTGGCTCACGGACCGCGATTGGGTCACGGGCAAGAGCCTCTCCCTACCGGAGCATGTTGTAGTGACGGATGCGTCCGTCCTGGGATGGGGTGGCCATATGGGAGAGGCGGAGATCAGAGGCCTCTGGTCTCCGGCGGAGTCTCGCCTCCACATCAACTTGTTGGAGCTGAGAGCAATCCGACTTGCACTGAAAGCCTTCCTTCCCTCTGTCCGGGGAAGTGTCGTGCAGGTGTTCACGGACAACACCACCGCCATGTGGTATTGCAACAAACAGGGCGGGGTGGGGTCGTGGACCCTTTGTCAGGAGGCTCTGCGCCTCTGGACATTGCTGGAACACCAGGGCCATCACCCTGGTGGTTCAACATCTGGCGGGCTCTCTGAACGCCAGAGCAGACTAACTCAGCCGCCGGTGCATGATGGATCACGAATGGCGTCTGAACTCCGAGGTGGCGCAAGGTCTCTTTCAGCAGTGGGGAGAGCCTTGGTTAGATCTATTCGCCACCGACGAGAACGCGCAATGTCAGCAGTTCTGCGCGTTGGAATTTCCAAGGCGGCACTCGCTCGGCGACGCTTTTCGTCGCGAGTGGAGTTGCGGTCTGTTGTATGCCTTTCCGCCTATACCACTTCTGCCCAGAGTGCTGAAGAAAATCAGGCGCGACCATGCCCAAGTCATCTTGGTGGCTCCGGATTGGGCACGAAGGTACTGGTATCCCGAGCTACTCAGTATGTTGACCGATCCTCCGATACGTCTGCCCCTTCGGGAGGATCGTCTGTCGCAGCAGCAGGGGACGGTCCTCCACCCGAACCTGTCCAGCCTCCACCTCCATGCGTAGAGATTGAGCGGCGGCAGTTGATGCCATTTGACTGCCTCCTGAAGTCTGTGATATCATTCTGGCAGCCAGGCGTCCCTCCACAAAGACGGTATACGCCTGCCGGTGGAACAAATTTGTGGCATGGTGCACAGCAAAGGCTGTGGATCCCCTTTCCGTCCCTCTTTCTGAGGTTCTCCTCTTTCTTCTTTATTTGGCCCAGCAGGGCTCTGCCTTGGGCACCTTGAAAGGTTATCTTGCTTCCATCTCTGCCTTCTTACAGCTTCCTGATCAGCCCTCTCTCTTTTCAAGTCCCCTGTGGTGTCACGCTTTCTTAAAGGCATTACTCACACGTTCCCTCCTGTCCCTTTCGCAATGCCTCAGTGGGACGTGAATCTTGTTCTAACATTTCTGATGTGCGCTCCCTTTGAGCCTCTTCACAATTGTCCTCTTCGTCTTCTGACTCTTAAGACTGCTTTCCTGGTAGCCATCACCTCGGCTAGACGGGTGAGTGAGCTCCAGGCTCTATCGTCCAAGCCTCCTTTCCTATCTGTTCATCCGGACAAGGTTGTCCTTCGGCCTCGTCCTTCCTTTCTACCGAAAGTGGTGACCCCCTTTCATCTTGGGCAATCTGTCACCTTGCCCACCTTCTTTCCACCTCCGCATCCTTCCAAAGAGGAAGAGCGGCTCCACCGTCTGGATCCAAAACGTGCGCTCTCCTTTTATTTGGACCGCACGAAACAGTTCCGGGTGGACGACCAACTTTTCGTTGGATACGTGGGTGCTAAGAAGGGAAAAGCTGTGCACAAACGGACCATCTCCCGGTGGGTCGTTTTGTGTATAAAAATCTGTTATTCCTTGGCAAAAAAGGACCCTCCTGTTGGGCTGCGAGCCCATTCTACTCGGGCCACAGCGGCTACTACTGCTTTGGGACGGGGAGTCCCTTTGCAGGACATCTCTCAGGCGGCGACGTGGGCTTCGCTGCACACGTTTGCCAGGCACTATTGCCTAGACAGCCAAGTCCGGAGGGATGGCTTCTTTGGCCGTTCTGTCCTCCAGGACTTTCTGGTGTGATCTTGGTTCGCAGACCCACCACCGGGGATGGTATTGCTTGGGTATCTATTCTAAGGTGAGGAATCTAACTAACGTGTTTCTTTCAGATGAACAGGTTACTTACCTTCGGTAACTATGTATCTGTAAGAAACATTAGTTAGATTCCTCACCGACACACCCATCCTCCCCGTTCTGCGAACTGACATCTAGGGTTAAGGCTATCCTTTTCAGGGACCTAGATTTTTTGGCACCAGTGTCGGTCTCTTGCATGGCTCTGCGTTCCTGGCGCGGAAAGCTATGTACAAGAACTGACGTCAGCGCGCGAGCGCTGGATCCGCTTTCCCAAAAAGTTACCCTGAGGGGGTCCCTTAAGGACCCTTCCATCTGTCCTACGGGGTCAGGATACTTCTATCCTGACCCCTGATGTCACTTTTTAATTTTATTTTTTCAACCGTGCACCAAGCCAATAAACAAAATGATGGCCACTACTTCTCTCTCAGGCTGCGGCCAGCCAATCGGGGTCTTACTCTGGGGTAAGGATCCACAGATCCACCACGGCAGGTCCGCGTCCCTAGATGTGTATATTTCTTTTTTCTTTAATATCTCTGAAACTACTGACCGGATTTACACCAAATTAAAAGATCTGTCAGGACCAAGATCTAGCCTTCTGTCAAATTTGGTGTATTTCCATTCAGAGGTTTGGGCTGTAGTCTTTTTCAAACTCCCGTGAGAATTTGCATGGGCAACATGTGTTTTGTAACCTGCCTTTTTATTGGCTCCCGCGTGACGGATCATTCATAACTTTGAAAACAGCAGGTGAAGAAATTTGTGAATGAGTTTTGAAAAAAATTAGAAGATTCATCAAACTGCGCCAAAGTTATTGGCAAAACTAAACTCTTTGTCTATGGGAGTGAGATACTAACTATAATTACCTACTGGCGGCCACCAGTAGGTAATATATATTTTCACTGAAAACCCCCAAGGTTAAAGGGATGTATAGTGAGGTGGAAATGTGACGTTTTAAAACCAAAATAACCACTGAAATTCCACACATCTCTTGATACTCCTGTTTGACTTATAGAATCGATGGGAGTCCCTTGCAGGAGTCTCTGGTGGGTTTCACATTCTGTTCCAGGTCCTGTGGAAGTACCTATGGAATATGAAAAAAACTAACAAATAGGATTTCTGTGAAAGTGTAATTTTTATTTGTTTGAGCCTGTCATTTTCTACTTGAGTCAATTTATTTGGATACCTTAAGTCTTTTTCTTTATTTAAAAACTGCATTTCTACTTTTTGCTTTTCTGTTAACTTTGCGAGAGCTATTCCACACACATAAAATAAACCAGGTTGGTTTAAATCAATGTCTTGCTTCATTTACAGGAAGTTCCCACCTTGTCAACCTCATTTAGTAATAGCACTTTTAAAAAAAAATGTTAATTTGATTTTGGAATAGCACTTTGATGTGATAACATTTTGTGTTGGTTTTTATAGCTTCTAGTGTGTATTTGATGTTTTTTGCAGCGTTGAACATAACATTAGGGGATGAGAGGGAGGAGGTACAAATGTAAATGTCCAGTATTTGTAAAGCGAACAATTACCCGAGGGTGTCAAGGCGCTGGGGGCCGTGGGGAAGATTAAGCTAGCTGTTGCCCAGAGTCGAATGGTGCTGGGCTGATCTGTCGCCGGCACCGGGGATCGAACAGTGAGCCCCCAGGTTCCAGAGTCAGCTGCCCCGGCCGTTGTGCCACACCTCTCCTCTGAGTTGCAATAATGGCAGGCGACTTCTCACCAGTCCACCCAAGGGTTCCTGGTTTGGCAATTTTTTTTCTGATACTTGATGGCTGCAGAAAAATGTTCTCTGAGTTTTGTTACGTGCAGAACATGCAAGAAGGCTTTCTCAAGCGACTGTAAATGTGTAGTCATGGCACTAGTGTTATGAAAAAGCTCATAAGCTCATGAAGTCCATGCATCTTCTATATCTTGCACATGCAGGGAGGCAACATGAGGAAGAGGCTTCCCCATCTAGATTCTGTATTGGACATCAGGATTTGGTGCCTCACCAACTGCTGGAATCCCCCTATGACCTTGACCTTGCCTCCATGTACATGACCACTTGCTGCTGGAGGTGCTCAAAAGCAGTGTATAGTGGGTAACAAAAGGCTACTATCAGAAACAACTTGATCAAGGAGCACAAGTGTCCGAAGACAAACAATTTTTATTATTTTTTTCTCTCACCAATTCAAATACAATCAATGGTTCTTACCAGACCCTCTACTGGTTTAAACAATTGTAATGTTGTCTATGTAATGTAATGTAATGTAAAAAGAGCTTATAAAGCGCGGCTAACACCAGACGGTTTCTTGGCGCTGAGGACAGAGAGACAGAAAACAAAACAGTCCGAGAGGCTAAGAAGATTCTAATTGTAAGCTATACGGAATAGATAGGTTTTCAGAAGAGACCTAAAATGGGCTAAAGAGGAGGCCAGTCTCAAACTTAACGGGAGGGCGTTCCAAAAAGAGGGGGCAAGAAATGAGAACCTTAGTCCACCATGTTTTTTACGATTGTACTTAGGGATTTGGAGAAAAGCCAGGGAGGAAGAGCGAAGGGTACGGGAAGGGACATATGGGTGCAGAAGTGAGGAAATAAACAGAGGACCTGTGCCGGCAAGGGATTTAAAGATAATACAGCCCAGTTTAAATTTGCACCGCTCAGAGATTGGGAGCCAGTGGAGGGATTTCAGAAAGGGACGTACGTGCTGGTGTTTGGGTTGATGGTAAATGAGCCGTGCTGCCTGGTTCTGTACCAGTTGGAGCCTCTTAAGTTGGTAGAGGGGTAAACCGACATAGAGAGAGTTGGCATAATCCAGCCTGGAGATGACAAGTGCCAGTAATACCAGGGTGAGGGCCTCGGTGGTCAGGAAGCGGGCGATCTTACGAATTTTTCTCAGTTGAAAAAAACTAGAGGACACAACTGCACTAACCTGTGGTTTCATTGAGAGATCATTGCTGATAATGATCCCTAGGCTCTTTACTGAGCTGACGGGAGTAGGGGGGGTGCCCAGCCTAAGGGGCCAAAAGGTGGAATTCCAGGGGTTGGCTAGGCCCCCGACAAGCAGAAGTTCAGTCTTGTCGGGGTTAAGCTTGAGATGGTTCGCCCCCATCCAGTCACTGATATGACAAAGGGTGGATTGAAAATTGTCAACGGACTGGGCCGTCTATCATGTGTAGGTCTTTGTATATCGAATACATTATGTAATATTGTACTAGCAGACTATACATAATAAAATGTTAGCCTATTTTTAGAGCATTTGGCAACCAGGTGTAGAAACAGACAACGGGCGCTTGGCAAACAGTATCAGGGAAGTAATTAAAGCTAAGTAGTGTTGGTGCTGCAAGGTGAGGAAGGGTCGGCTGCAAATTCCACTAAAAAAATACCTTCAAAGAAGCGAACAAATCCAGCAATGCGAGTCCTCTCCTAGCACTCAGAATAATAGTCTAAAAGTTGCAAATGTTCTACTCCCTTTTTAATCAATAGATTTCAGTTCAGGGACATGATTCAATCCAAATTTGATGTCTAACAAAGTAGTTTGATACAGCTTTATCCACAAAACAGCTTGATTTATGAACAGTGCAACTTGATACAGTCGATTTATCAAGACTTCATACAGCCAACACGTGGTTCGTCGTGTTATCTCGCACCTCGACTTCTTCAGGGCTGTAATTTCAAATAAACAGTGTTACAAGAGTTATCTTATGCCTCGAAGGAGCCTTCACCCACCAGCGTGTCTTGCATGGGATGGTTACCCTTGAAAAGGAAAAACTACAGAAAACTTCAATTGTGAAAAAAAGACCGAACCGTCACCTGCCATAGTGTCCAACTATAGATACCTAATGTCCGTTTATAAAAGTGAACTGAAAAGGGAGCATTTGAAATGCAATATTAGCCAGAAATGTTTTTCTTCAAGACTAAACAATAATTGATAAATGTTAAGACAGTGAGCACAAACTAAAGGAAACCATCAAATCGCGAAAAGGCCTAAAGACCCCAAAAAACCTCAAAAGTGGGAGGTCACACACAAACAAAATTCTTAATCCCTGAATGTCACTGGAGACAAATAGCTTGAGTCTGAAACCCTAGTGTCGTTAACCACAATATTTCTTATAAAGTAACCAAGTAAGTCCGCACCAACAGAACATGATGCACTAAAAACGTAAATAGTATAATTAGTGACTATAGTTATGAAAAAAACCCATCATATTCAAAACTCATAAAAATATAATTACTTAAAACCACGAGGAAATGGACCCACGGAGTCAATCCACTTGTAGCACAAGGTCCAATTTCATAGTCATGAGGATAGTGCTCGATCTGTGGTTAACAAGCACCAAGTAAAGAGATGAATAAGAATAAAAATACATCTAAGTGAGCAAGTCGTCGTTTCTGACCAGTTTCATGATATACTAGCCCATGTAAATATCTGGGTGATGTGCCATCAAATAATCAAAAACGAATCCTGTATTAACTCAATAAATTAATTGCAATGTTGCAAATGGTGAGGAGCGCCAAACTATCCGCGCACACATGAAAATCACAAACTACTAAATCACAAGTGCTAAGATTAGCCAAAGGTACTACTATGTATAATAGTGTATCATGTGACCCTTAAGTAACACAAAACATTCAAAAAATCTGAAACACTTAAAGCAAAATCCCCAGGCTCTTAATTCAAAGATGACTCTGAGGCAGACCGGACGAAAGTAACGAATTCTCAAGGTGAACAGCATCATGGTGTACCCGGAGAGTGTTCAGTGGCATACAACATCAGCCCCATCTTGGAAACTCTCTAAATGTAATTCGAATGGGCACGTGATCGGAGTGCTCCACAAAAATGTAACTCAGTCTTGATACTACCTTATAAGTATATATTCAAAAAAGAGGTTATTAGAACCAACACACTAAAGTTGGCATATTATCACGAAGGGTCAATATGCTCAAGAGTATTAGCCTATATATATATATATATATATATAACACACACAGCTGCTCTTGAAGATGATAGAAATGTGTTTGTCCAACAACATATTTCTATTCAATAAAGAATTATTCAGACAACAATGCGGTACTGCCATGGGCATCTAATTTTCGCCGAACTATGCGAATACTGTTATGGGATGGTGGGAAAAGACAATTGCATGGTGTCCAAATTTTCAAGCAGAACTGGAACAAATTGTATTATGGGTCCAGTTCATTGACGACCTGTTCTTAATTTGGAATGGTACAGAAATAGAGTTCCAAAAATATTTTGAGAAATTGTCAACAAATAATATTGTACTATCCTTTACACATGTAACTAGTAAACAAGAGATTGCATTTCTGGACACCAAAGTTTTTATAGAAAATGAAAAAATACACACTACCCTGTTCAGAAAAGAAACAGCGACCAACAGTGTACTGCACGGAACAAGCTTCCATCCAGTCCCCTTGAAAAATAGCATCCCATATGGCGAATTTGTACGAATGAAACGAAATTGTTCAAAAGAGGAAGATGCTGAAAAGGAAATATCAGAAACCATGGCCAGATTAAGAACTCGTGGATACAATGCAAGAACTTTGAGAAAATGTAAGGAAAAGGTTGATTTAAAATCAAGAACAGAAATTTTAATTCCAAAGACTGTGGAACATGAAAATAGAAAACAACAAGCACCGAGATTCATAACTAATTATAGTAAAGAAAGTGGTGTAATATTGAACAAAATACAAAAATATTGGCACCTTATCTCTGGTCATGGAGACATCGGTAAAATTCTGGGCCAAAGACCTGCAGTCACATACAGGAAGACAAAGTCCTTACAAGACATAATAACAAGTCATTTTCAGGAGAAGCCTATAAGCAACTGGCTAACAAATCAAACCAACTATTCAGGAGGTGTAATGCATGCAAAGCATGTAAAATCGGAAAAAACATGAAAACCTTTGATGAAGTTGACTGGAGTGTTACTAATATCGAACAGAGCATTCTATGTACCTCCCGCTTCGTAGTCTATGTAATAGAGTGCGATTGCGGTATGAAGTACATTGGCAGTACGACATGTATACTAAAAAAACGAATACTGGAGCACATACGTGCTGTAATGAACAGAGACATGACATATGCCACTGCGAAGCACATGCTGAAATGTAAAAATGGAGATTGGCAAAAGATGTGTTATTATGGGATCTACATGACACCGGCACAAGAAAGAGGAGGAGACCGAACAAGATCATTGCGACAGATGAAGTCCAGATACATAATAAGACTCAGAACAAAGGCCCCGAGAGGCATTAACAATGATGAGGAACTCTTTATACACCTCTAGAGACATAAGAAACAATCTTCAAAACTGTTCTGAACAACTATTATAATAATAATTGGTTAAGAATACAAAAGGAACAAGTGAGAACGTTGAATAGAGTGACCTTAAAATTGGTACTATACCCAGTTGCAGCTGCATACTTAACATTAATCCCACTTGTATGTACAACATTAATTAGGTACTATACCTAGTCACAGCTGCATACCTCATATTAAACCTCACTTGTATGTATAACATTAATTAATAGCTTGAAAACATGCACGATATCAGATCAATCTGCTGAAACCAATAATATCAGCAGGATAACTCAATGTAAAGCCTAACATATTTTAACTGTCCAGTATGATTTATTTTTATATAATTTGTGCTCATTAGTATCACCTCACTACAAATCCCACAATGCAGCATAATGGCAGCAGTGGGTATGAATAGGTGAAAGAGACAAAGGACTCACTAACCGTGAGAAAAGCCAAGGGCTGAAACGCGTTGGTGGAGGTTGCGATAAGGATTAAAAAACTCTTGCTGTGAAACAAGTTCCTGAGTGCCACGTCTTGTTTTGTATATTTCCAATCGGGTCTGGGTCCGACCCCTACGTGGAGCACCAGCTGTTGAGCGCGCCGAGTGAATGGATCACATTGGCAAACTATATATATATATATATATATATATGTGTGTGTGTGTGTGTGTATATATGTAATTCAAACGGGTCAATGTACTAAGTTATGAAAAGGGATATAGCGTAAAAAGTTAGTAATTCAGTGCCATCTTAACGCTATAATTGGAGTGGCAATTGTCATACCGGCGCTGTCTCAGCAATAGCAAACTACAAAGTGCTGTATAGTAAGGCAAACAATAGTACCGCCAGGAAAGCGAGATCCATCTGTAACATCCTCTATCAATAATGACATTAACAGAAGCTTCCGTCATTGCTTAATTATACCGGCTAGAATTTCCCACACTGAGTTATTACACGGCAGCTGGTTTTATGCAGATTTCAGTTTGTTTACGTCCTGAAGCAAGAAAAGGACGCGTTAATTGGAAATGAACCAGTAGCACTAGCTTTAATATTAGCCAGTATGTACTCTGAGTAGTGTGAACACATGCATTTGACTATTAAAAGATGGGAGAGAAATTAAACAATAGTCAAACTAAAAGGGATAGGTCAATTCAAACGTTTGTGTGTGGTGAAACTGTATTAATGGTATCAGACAGAAGCCACTATTGCAGGAATGGATTGAAGTATTTTTTTGCTTGCTGCAAGTATAGCAAGGAGATTTCGGTCTTTCAGTATGCATTTGGTAAATTATAACTTTTTGGAATCCGAGCAGAGAGAGTGTGAGCTGTTGACAGTCTAAACATTACTATTGAGCAATTAACCCAGAAGCTTAATTACTTCTGTTTTTAGATAACTGTCAAAAGAATTCTAATAACGTTTTTTCAAGACCTAGGTGGGAGAGGGGTGTAGAACACAATACTATTGTTCAGTATTAAAAAAAAGTTTTTAAATCAAGAACTGAACTTTGATGGAGCCCCATGCTGAATCTATTTAACTGGACAAATGCAATACCATCTACAGATTTCAAGTTCCTGTTATTGTATCAAAAAATGCTTTCCTCGATTTACTGGGCACCAGGTGCGATGCTTAAAGCAGGCATTGTAAATTGCACTATTGGATGAAGACAAGTTGTACATTTTAAGTGTTTTTTGGGCTACAAACTGCTGTCCTGTGGCAAAAACATAATTGATAGAATGAGTGTTTTTTGAAGAAAAATAACTACTGTATGCTAATGAACTGGTAGTGCTGATCAGTTAAGAAAATTATCATATGGAAATGTATATCTATTACAAAGTGTAATAGTTGCTTGTAAACTGGTACTCCAGAATTTGAAATATCCACCAATGCTTAATTAAATTGTATGGTTTGAAGGACATAAGTATAAAGGTGTCATTAGAAGGATTTTAAAATTATTTGGCAAAGTTTTTTTCTTTTGTTTGTATTTTTATTGCTTTTAATACATACAAAGGAAATAAAACTATCTTGCAATAAACAAAAAACTGCAAAATCAAACAATAATACATTAGTATGGATCACAGAAATCAAAGGCAGATATGACGTCAAGAGTAACCATACAAAGCATGGCGACCTTGAGAGGAGTGGCAGAGAGGGTGCGTACAGTATATTAATCACCTGAACAGTTCATCGGTAGTGAGGTATTCAGACGAGACTAGGTGAACACAAAAAGCTACGGGTGAGGTGGAGGTTAGCAGTTGGAGAGATCCTGGATGATGGCATATGCGGCGGTCCTGACTGTTAAAGTTGCAAATAATACATACAGTCATTGCTTAGTCCCCAGGAACCTCAGGTGCAGACTGCTGAGCGGCCTGATATTGCACAAACATACCCCAAAAACACTTCGGTGGTTACAAGGGGGGAACAATTTGTTATACACATCAGATTGGGTATTAAAATACACAATGTCTCGCTCCCATTCCGCCACAGTAGGCACCGGGCCCCTCATCCAACGCATCGCTAGTCGACGCTTGGCAAGTAGGAGACCCATTGCCACCAATTTGCGTGCAGCTTTCTTAAGAGGTTTGGTGTAGCCAAGGAGCGTTAATAGGGGATCCGTAACGAGGGATAACCCTAGAATGTTGTTTAGCTTCTGAAAAATTAATTCCCAATATTGGAACACTAGTGGGAACTGCCATGCTTGGTGGAAAAAAATCAGCGTGCGGGGCATGACACCTCTCTCAATTGTCCGGGTCTCTCAGACCATACCTGAAGAGCTGTGAAAGGGAATAATAACTCTATTTAAAAATTTAAAGTGAGCAAAGTGGTGGCGGCCATTTAGGGATATCTTACGAGTGACCTCGCAACAATAAAACCAGATATCGTCTGTGATAGGAGCTCCTATATCGGATTGCCAAGCTAGCCTTACGTTGCCGAGGGACGATGCCTTCGCGTCTTGAGCCAGGGTATTTAACTTGGAAATGATCTTACGCGGGGACTGAGCGCTCAAGAAAGCTGTCAAGGGGGGAATGACCAAGGGCTCCTGCAGGTCGTCCCCTAGCACCGCTTGCAAAGCATGCCGAGTGCGAAAGAAGTGAAATCTGGTGAGGGCTGAGTGTACACTATCTGCACCCGCTATCTCCTCCCAGGTACCTAACCGCCCATGACGGAATAGATCGCCCATATAATATATACGTAATTTGTGAAGGGAATCCTGGGTACCCCTATCTGAGCTAAGCGCGAACCATTGGCACCAATCAATATGCATACGTGTCAAATATAAACTTGATGTTAAGCACTGAAATGTGTTGACCGTGACAGCAGATTGCTTATGTTCTAAACCCCCTTTCATGTTAAACAAATTACTTTTAACTTGGGATGCAGTCATTAAACAGAAGCATTAATTGAAATTAACTTGGATATTCCAAGGTTTTAAACATGTCAGAATTTAAGCTCCTCGCACATGGGCTAAAGTAACAGTACGTAGCTAAAATTGTTTCCAATTACAAAGCTCTATGGCCTATCAACTTTCAGTGTATGTGTATGTGTTGCTCTGATACTGCTGACTTATGTATTGTGAGATTACCATTTGTTATTTAAAAACTCCAATCTTTCAGTACTTGTGTGCTATAATGAATGTGGACCGTCTCCATCCAGATGATTTCCACTTCTTAGAAAACCATAATAGTAACTCGGAAGAATCGAAGTTATTGTGGATCCGTGGAGTGCATAAAAATTAATGCAGCGTATGACTGATAATATACCAAGTAATTAAAATTTACATTTATGGACTAAAGGAGCCAATGGCATGACTTAAGATAAAAGTTTGCTTCTATCTAAAATTTTGGACCACTAACATTCCTAAATGTGGAATATTAGGATAGGTAAGCTTGTTTTTTTTTCCACTTTCTTCTGTGGCTTTATATGGCCATAAGGGCACGATTATCATTTGCACTTTTTCTTTTTGTTCTTTTTCTTAGCTCTAAGGATGTGTTAATTGTTTAGTGACAATATTGGTGCACTGACAGTAATTTAGCTGGCTACTCAGGTTTCTTTCATTTGGTCGTAGTAAGTTTTCTAAAAATCCCAAAAAGATGGTTGCATCTGGAGAAACTAAGTAAAGGGTGTTTATGGTTTTTAAGGAGAATTGTTAAAGATCAGAATTTCTTTGACGAAGTTGAATACCGTTATTCTCCAGTATTGGGGTGTCTTTCATAGATTCACATGCTTGAATATTCCCCGTCGTCGGAGTGGGAGTCCCACGGTAAATAATATAGCAATATATACAGTCATAATATATATATATATATATATATATATATGTATATACATACGTAATCATATAAAAACAGATATAAATAGGTGATAAGTATCAAGAATGTCCCTATATGAAATCTCCATAGAGATAATGAAGAGAGTAAAAAGACATTCGCAGTCTATCTCTGTCATTATGTTGGTCCAAACTACAGCCAATCAGGCGCCAGCTCCTTTCTATGAACCTTCTCCTCAGAGCTCCTCACCTCCGATTTTCTACCGCACGTCGTGTGAAAGGGAGTCTCCCTGAGCTCTGCTCAGTTTTTTCTCTTCAGCATGTCTTCAAGTAAGAAGTCTCTGTTTAGACCTTGTTCTTCTTGTGGAAAGCTACGTTTATATTCGGAAGATCCACACAGTAAGTGTATTTACTGTCTTTACCCTGACCATGAAGTGGGTAAATGTAAAATCTGTAGAACTTTTTCTACAAAAACTCTTAAAGACAGGGAAGGCCGTCTCTTGTTGTGGCTCCAGAGACTGAAAGATAAGGATGAAGTGGTTTCTGAAGCTTTACTTCTGGCCGTTCCCACACAGCCTCAAAACGCAGTAGTGTACAAGATCTACCTTCTCCTTTTCTTAAGAAGAAGAAAATGTCTCGGTCTATGACATCCGCCATGTCTTCTTCCATGGCTACTGCAATATCGCCCACGAGACATAGTTCTCAGGCTGCTGAGGCATCGACTTCCCAGTTTTCTGGCAAAAAATTGGCTTCATCGTCGACGAGAATTCCGACGACGAAATCCGCCGTTTCCTGCTCGTCGACGGTGACTCCGACGACGACGGCGTCGGCATCAAAGTCGTCGACGGCGGTTCCGTCGACTTTGTCGTCGACGATGATTATCAGTACTATAAAGACTGTCATCAGTTTGCCTATTGCATCGTCGTCGACTAAGAAGGAAAAGATCTCGTCGACGCTACCATCGTCGTCGAAGACTGCAAAATCTGCCTCGTCGACGCTTACGTCGTCGATTGATTGGTCGACGAGTGCTCTGTCGACGAAGAAAAAGAAGACCTCGTCGTCGTTCCCGTCGACGACGATCCCGTCGACGCTGGTTGATTTCGTCGACGGTTCCGTCTACGAAGATGTCGACAGTGGCCTCTGTACTTCCGACCCCGTCGACGGCAATCTCGTCGGTGAAAATAAAGATTAAGAGGACAACTTCTGCGCAGAGGTCAATAAATACACAATTTTCTTCCTCGTCCTCAGCGACTACTTCGTCCTTTGCCGCTGTACCTTTGTTGCCATTGCCAGCAAGTAGTCGTCAGGATATGTTAGGTGAGGTCATACCTTTGAATGATTCCCAACTTCCTTCACCTTTGTTCGCAACTGATTCAGATCAAGATTCAGGAGAAGGTACAGCACACAGTCCATCGGATTTGATAATAAAATGCCAGGATGAAAGTAATGAGGAACGGTTTTATCAGGAAGAAATTCCTACGGAAGGACAGACTGCGACGTTACCATTGTCGCTTATTACAAATCTTCAACTCATGTTGGATGATCTTAATCGGCGTTTTCCTTTATCATCACAAGTCTGTAGTTCCTGCTGTGCCAGTGGTACCAACACCTGTGTCGGAGCCAGTGCCAGTTATAACACCTTCAGTTCTACTGAGACAATCATCAGCTCGGACATTAACTCATCATGACCGTGATGAGGAAGTTCCTCAAGACAAGGAAGATGGTGAGATCCTGGATGATGGTGGCGATGGTGATGATGATGATGATGATATGGCGGAGTGGGATGACTACCATGCCCAGACACCATCTCCCTCTCCGGTAGTACCTGGAGACTCCCCACCGGTTGACATTGCAAGTTTTCACCAGTTGATGGATAGAGCGGCCCAACGGTTCAAATCAACAACGGAACATAAAAAAGAGGATTGTTTTCTGTATGATTTTAAAAATCAACCTTTCAAACATACATATACAATCCCTATTATCGAGTTCATTTGGGATGAAGGTAAAAAGATAATGAAGACACCAAATAGCCTTCCGGCACAGGTACCTAGGTTGGAGAAAAAGTATAAGTCGCCAGTAGGAGCTCCAGCGTGCCTAACTGGTTAGTCAAAACCAGATTCTGTAATTACACAGGCAGCGCAACGTCGGGCTAGAAACCCTGTATCTACAATCACTGCACCACCTGATCGTGATGGACGTCGCTTGGATGCCATAGGGCGAAAATTTTCATCGATGGCTTCCACCACTGTAAGAGCGGCTAATGCCTTAGCCATTTTAGGTCGGTACGACCGTCAAATATGGGCGGATATATCTGCTTTAGTTGAAAAGTTACCTGAGGCATCTAGGGCTGAAGCTGTGAAGCTTCTTCAAGAGGGAGAGAGTACATCTGCAGAAATAATTGACTGTGCAGTGGACATCGCTAGTACAGGTTTCCGTCAACTCGCTGGAGCGGCGGTATTGCGCAGGCAAGGTTGGTTGCGCTCAACATCTTTTCGCCAGGAGGTGCAGGCAAAAATATTGGATATGGCATACGACGGAGAATCTTTATTCGGAGACCATGTGGATGAAGCTCTCCAATCAATCAAAAAAGATACAGAGACTGCTCGCTCTCTAGGTACATTGCAATTTAGAAAACAGCCATTTCGGGGTGCACGCGGACGCGGCACCTCCTCTAATTTTCGGAGAGGAAGCAATCAATACCGACCATACAACCAGGGTTCCAACCGTTATACCTACAATCAGCAGCAGTCCTCTCGGCAGCAGTCTTCCAAGACTTACAGAGGAAAATCCTCGTACAGAGGTTCCACTCCTAAAAGACAATGACTTGTGTCAGGCCCAGAAAATTGGAGGTCGAATCTCACTGTGCTGTTCTCAAAGGTCCTCCATAACAAAGGACCGTTGGGTTCTGGACATTGTAGAAAAAGGTCACACGTTAGAGTTCATCGAATTTCCCCCACCCACGCCACCTACCGGACCACCACCGGCTCATATCAAAGAACTTTTTCATCAAGTTCAACTTTTAATACGCAAGGGAGCCATAGAGGTGGTACCAAGATCTCAAAGAGGGAAAGGATTTTATTCCCGATTCTTCCTTATCACCAAGAAGAACGGGGAATGGAGGCCAATACTAGATCTAAGGGCTCTCAACAAGTATTTAAAGAAGCAATCCTTTCGTATGTTGACGCTTGTCGAGATCTTGCGATTACTCTCCCAGGGAGATTTCATGGCGACAATCGACCTCCAAGACGCATATTTTCATATCCCCATACTACATCGACATCGGAAATTTCTACGCTTTCGAGTGGGTCGAAAGGATTTCCAGTTCAAGGTGTTACCATTCAGTCTACGATCTGCCCCTCGAGTGTTCACAAAAGTACTCGCTCCTGTGGTAGCCTTCCTACGTCTCCAGGGTGTTCAAATCTTACCATATCTGGACGACTGTCTCCTAAAATCACAATCGGAAATTCAACTTCTACGGGACACACATCTTTGTCAAGAGATGTTTCGCTCCTTAGGACTATCCATAAATTCCATAAAGTCCCATCTACAACCTTCTCATCGCAGGGAATTTCTAGGAGCAACATTGGATACAGTGTCAACGAAGGCGTTTCTCTCCCAAGACAGTCTTCAAAGGATTCTTCGAGTGGTGTCCATTATACGATCAAAAAGGTCCGTTTCTGTAAGACTATTAAAGTCATTTATAGGGATGGCGTCATCGTGCATTGCCTTGATCCCTCATTGCAGATTAAAGACACGCACCATACAGGAGGAACTAGACATCCAATGGCGTCAAGTTACTGGTTCGTTCAACGACGTTGTAAACGTCACAGACCGTATGGATTCGGCACTCAAATGGTGGACACAACCATTAAATATAACAAAAGGAATTTCATTTCTGTCGGTAGTGCCAGACATGACAATAACAACAGACGCCTCTCTAGAAGGATGGGGTGCTCATCTGGAGGATTTGTCAGTAAAGGGAAAGTGGACGATGTGTCAAAAAACCTGGCACATCAACGGTTGGAACTCATGGCTATATTTCTAGCTCTCAAGTCGTTCCTTCCTTTAATCCAAGGGGAAACAGTCCTAATACAGACGGACAACACAACCTGCATGCACTATATAAACAAGCAGGGTGGAACGAAATCTCCGAAACTGTCTGGACTAGCTCAGTCGATCTGGGATTGGTCTCTCGACCATCGCATCACGATTGCAGCAGTTCATCTACCAGGGGTATCCAACATCCTGGCGGATTCCCTGAGCAGGTCCTCCTCGTCGACCCACGAATGGGAGTTACATCAGCCAACTCTAGAGATGATATTTCGACGATGGGGTCGTCCACAGCTGGATCTTTTTGCCACACCAGAGAACCGGAAATGCCGCGATTATGCAAGCTGGCATCCCCATCAAGGGTCACGGGGCAATGCCCTTTTGATGAACTGGTACAATCTGTTTGCCTACGCTTATCCCCCAATCCCTCTCGTACCTCGTGTCCTGTGGAAGATGCGGAGGCAACCCTGCCATCTACTTCTCATAGTCCCACGATGGCCTCGACAGGCATGGTTTTCGGAATTACTCCTACTTTCCCAATGCGAACCAATCCTGCTACATCCCCGTGCAGATCTACTTACAATGAGCGAGGGGAAAATTTGTCATCCGAATCCCTCATCACTGAGCTTATCTGCTTGGAACCTGAGCACTGTGAATTTGCCCATCTAGACATTCCACAGGACTGTAGAGACATCTTGGCTCAGGCGAGGGCTCCTTCTACGGTGAAGACGTACAAGTTAAAGTGGAGGAGATTCTGCCATTGGTGTGCATCTACTGGGGTTCATCCAATTCACTCTACACTAGAACAATTGCTACCGTTCTTCTTACAATTGGCTAAGTCCGGACTTTCTCATGCAACCTTGAGAGTATTTCTGGCGGCAATTTCTCGTTTCCGTCAAGATGGTTCAACTTCCTTTTGTTCTTCAAGGATAATGCATCAATTCTTCAAAGGGTTGTTTCGTAAATTTCCACCTGTTAGACGCCCTCCTCCATTGTGGCACCTTAACATCGTGTTGGCACAATTAATGAGACCACCGTTCGAAGCAATACATAAAGTCGATTTGAAGTATCTGACATCGAAGGTGGCTCTTCTTCTAGCACTAACGTCTTCACGTCGCGTCCGTGATATTCACGCTTTTACAATAAATCCTCCTTTCCTACAGTTCAAACCAGATTCTGTAGTATTGCGCACTAATCCAACATTCTTGCCGAAGGTGCCTTCAGACTTTCATATTAACGAACCAGTCATTTTAAAAACTTTCTTTGCTAATCCTCAAACTTCTGCGGAGCAAAAGTTACATTCCCTGGATGTGAAACGATGTTTAAAGTTATACATCAGCAGAACAGCTTCTTTTCGAAGATCTGATCAACTCTTCATAGCTTATGGACGGTTTCACAAGGGGCGTCCAGTTATAAAACCAACTATTGCACGTTGGGTTTCAGCAGCCATCGTCTTCTGCCATCAAAGGGCGAACAAGCCTTTGCAGTCACCAGTGAGGGCTCACTCCACTAGAGCAATGTCATCCTCAACTGCCTTATTTGCTGGAGTGCCTTTACATCAAATCTGCAGAGCAGCTACATGGTCGAGCAGACATACTTTTACAAGACACTACTGCTTGGCGACTTTAAACGAAGAGGATGCTGCAGTTGGGCAGGCAGTGCTTCGCAATCTTTTTAAATAAGGTGAGCCTCTTCCTTCCCTCTTCCGTATTGTTTCCATTTACCATAATATCATATATAGAAGGATGTTGATTGTCATTACGATTTCAGTTTCTTATGATTATGGAAACAATGCTAATTGTTACTGCTAGCTATTCTATATTCAAGCATGTGAATCTATGAAAGACACCCCAATACTGGAGAAGAACAATTGTTACTTACCTGTAAAGAGGTGGTTCTCCAGTATTGGTGTCTTTCATAGATTCACATGCGACCCTCCCTCCTCCCTTCAGATGCTCTCTTCTCCTCATACACTCTAAAGTCACTCTGAGGTGAGGAGCTCTGAGGAGAAGGTTCATAGAGAGGAGCTGGCGCCTGATTGGCTGTAGTTTGGACCAACATAATGACAGAGATAGACTGCGAATGTCTTTTTTCTCTCTTCATGTCTCTCTATGGAGATTTCATATAGGGACATTCTTGATACTTATCACCTATTTATATCTCTGTCCTGATTTTGTTGAGCAGAGCCAGTGATCAAGAGCACAATGCTCGAAACGCGTTTGGCAGTCACAGCAAGTGGACACTGAAGGCTGACTGACATTCTTGCTGCCGGTAGCTGTGTGTGTATACTCCTCCGTGTGTGACCTCCTCATTGGGGCAACTCGTGGTTTATGATGTTTAGCGGCTAGCCTGGCCGCGAGGAGGTCCCGCTGCTGTATGGCGGATCCACGGCGTTCAGGAACTTTGAGCGCTGACAGGAACGAAGGGGACCTAACTGCCGGGATGATATTGGCAAGAAGGGAAGCAGTTCTTCATTTGCTCCATGCCCACTGGGGTAAGATATTTTTGTGAACTTCTCAACTGGGCAGCGATTTCCAATCGGATGTGAATGGAACTATGTCCTCAGTAACAATGGCATCAACTACAAAGACCATAAGGCCATGTTTTGCTGACGCCCACATGGGCGGGACTTTTTGATTTAAATAAAGTTGTTTCGCCTCAATCTGCTGTCCTGATTTTGTTGAGCAGAGCCAGTGATCAAGAGCACAATGCTCGAAACGCGTTTGGCAGTCACAGCAAGTGGACACTGAAGGCTGACTGACATTCTTGCTGCCGGTAGCTGTGTGTGTATACTCCTCCGTGTGTGACCTCCTCATTGGGGCAACTCGTGGTTTATGATGTTTAGCGGCTAGCCTGGCCGCGAGGAGGTCCCGCTGCTGTATGGCGGATCCACGGCGTTCAGGAACTTTGAGCGCTGACAGGAACGAAGGGGACCTAACTGCCGGGATGATATTGGCAAGAAGGGAAGCAGTTCTTCATTTGCTCCATGCCCACTGGGGTAAGATATTTTTGTGAACTTCTCAACTGGGCAGCGATTTCCAATCGGATGTGAATGGAACTATGTCCTCAGTAACAATGGCATCAACTACAAAGACCATAAGGCCATGTTTTGCTGACGCCCACATGGGCGGGACTTTTTGATTTAAATAAAGTTGTTTCGCCTCAATCTGCTGTCCTGATTTTGTTGAGCAGAGCCAGTGATCAAGAGCACAATGCTCGAAACGCGTTTGGCAGTCACAGCAAGTGGACACTGAAGGCTGACTGACATTCTTGCTGCCGGTAGCTGTGTGTGTATACTCCGTGTGTGACCTCCTCATTGGGGCAACTCGTGGTTTATGATATATATATATATATATATATATTATGACTGTATATATTGCTATATTATTTACCGTTGGACTCCCACTCCGACGACGGGGAATATTCAAGCATGTGAATCTATGAAAGACACCAATACTGGAGAACCACCTGTTTACAGGTAAGTAACAATTGTTCTTCTTTATTGCCTGGGAGGAATCTTGAACTATGTTCCCGGACCTCCTTCACTGGTCTATCTATCCATCCACATCTCAGACTACCTTGCAGATTGAACCTCCTCACGAAGTTCAGAGGTCAACTACTACACCCCACCCTGTCATCTTTGAGTTTGGCAGCATGGCTCTTGAGATAGTGGAGTATGGCCATATGCTTTTCGCTTCCTCCTCCCGCAAGGCATCCTCCTCAGCTGCAGCCCATTTGAGCACCGCCCCCTCCCATGCTGCATTCGGGGGGCCTGAAGTGGAGCGCCAATGCATAGCTATGCAGCGTTTAGCCAGTAGGTGCGCTAAGGAGACAAAACGTATGGGCACTTTGATGTTTCCTCCGGCCGATTATTCCCAGCGCGCAACACTCCCATGTGGCCAGATGGGGGAGTCCGGTAAGATCGCGGAGGGTCGTGTGGATAGATGACCAGTAGGTCTGGATATCCTGACAGGCCCAAAACATATGGTGGAAATCTGCACCTTGCGCCTGACAGCGAGGGCAAAGGAAAGTTGTATCAGGATAAAAACGCTGCAGGCGTGTTGGTCCTCTAAAGTAGTGTTATGCACATACCCTAAGTTTCTCCTTTAAGTGGTCTCAGATTTCCAGGTGAATCAAACCATTGCTTTGCCCACATTCTTTCCAAACCCTTCTCCAGCACAGAGGACTCTCCATTCGCTGGACGTTAAAAGGGTACTAAAATTCTATTTGGACAAGACTAAAGCCATTTGTAATTCTCAACAATTCATCAATTATGGCCCAGTCCGCACAGGATTAGCAACTTCTAAACATTCAATCTCTAGGTGGATTGTCTTTTGCATTCTCTGCTGCTACCTACCAGCCAATAAAACCCTTTCTGGTAGGCCCAAAGCTCACTCTACCAGGGGTAAGGCAGCTACTGCTGCTCTTCTGAACAATGTTCCTTTAGCAGATATCTGTAAGGCAGTGACATGGAGGTCTATCCATACATTCACTAAGCATTACTGCCTTGACAGATGCCAGAGCGGATGCACAAGTAGGTCAGGCATCCCTCAGGAATCTTTTTTCCTAACAGGGCTTCACATTTGGTACTTTTCTGTCTACTCTACTGCCTTAAGGGTGATGAGCTTGCTACTCTATTCATCGCTTATGACTATACATGGAAATCTCCTACGAGGGTGGGTATAGTTTCTTACCTGTAATTCTAGTTCTCTCGTAGGGGTATTTCAGTGGTAGTCACAAGCAGTCCTCCCTCCTCCCCGGTGGAGTGGACCTATTATCTCATGCTCCGTTTACTATCAGGTGTCTATAGCCTTCCAAAAGAACTGAGGTAACTACTGGCAGTTTTCTTTTTGTTTACTTATGGCAGACTATGGGCTACAGGGCCAGGCACCACTTCTCATCTATTCATAACAAAAGGCTTTGTGAAGGTTCTTTTTCTGTACTATTACAAAAAAGAAATATCCTGAGAGCATATATTCTCACAATCCCTTCTTTTGCCATTACAAGATGAAGAACTCTGACCTCTGTGGCCTTATCTTAGGCTGCATTATGACATTCTTAAGTGACTTTTTCAAGGCCTTCCTGAAAAAATGGCAAACTTCATCACTTAAGAACATATTTGGATAAAGTGCTTTGAGGTCTCCGCACATGGGGGAAACTATTCATCGCTTATGACTATCACGGAAATACCCCTACGAGAGAACTAGAATTACAGGTAAGAAACTATACCTTCTTTGGGAAGGCCATGAAAAAATCACTTAATGCCATAATGCAGGCGAACATTACCAATTCATGGTACTTGTATTTGGAGTCACCACGGCCCCCAGAGTGTTCACCAAATGTCTCGCTGTAGTAGCTGCTAATCTCAGAAGACAATGTATACATGTCTTCCCTTACCTGGATGACTAGCTTATCAAAGCAAGCACTTACCAGAACTGTATACTACACACTCAGACCACAGTACATCTACTTCATCAGTGGGGGTTCACAATAATCCCCAAAAATCTTACTTGCCCGGCACAGGTGCAGGCTTATCTTCCATCAACACACTCAAAGCTCTGGCCACTCCAGTGTAGCCAGGATTCTCAATATTCAAACCACAAAATTACTTTTCCATCCCAATCAATCATTACCAGCCAGAGTCTACATGCAACTCCTGGGAATGATGGCTTCCTGCATAGCAATTGTACCTCGTGCAAGACTCCACATGTGTCCTCCGGAGGAATGTCTAGCGTGTCAGTGGAATCAATCACAGGGTCTATTAACTGATCTAGTATTGGTAGACAGCCGCACCCATCGCTCTCTGCAGTGCTGAAACCCTCAAAACTTAGGAATGGGGCGGCCAGTCATAGACCCGATTCCACAGATCGTATTGACAGCAGACGCATCTCTTACCGGTGGTGCCCATCTTCAACATCACACAGTACAAGGGCTGTGGTCGGACAATCACAAATACCTTCACATCAACTATCTAGAACTGCTACAGTGTTTCTAGCACTGAAAGCTTTTCTCACCCAAGTCATACACAAAACTATCAGTCTGCACAGACAACATGACAGCAATGAACTACTTACAGAAGCAGAGAGGGACACACTCTCTCCAACTGTCGCACCTTGCACAAAGCATTTGGAACTGGGTGATTCGTCACAAAATGTATCTCCTAGCAGAGCATCTTCCAGGAGTAGACAATTGGATTGCAGACCTGCTCAGCAGACACACGCAGCAAGTCTACGAGTGGGAACTTCACCCTCAAGTTCTGCTCCCCTACTTCCAAGAATAGGGATTCCCACAAATAGATCTGTTTGCCACAGCTTACAACGCAAAATGCCAAACTTCGCATCCAGGTTCCCACACCAAGCATCCAACTGCAATGCTCTATGGATGAATCGGTCAGGTATATTTGCTTATGTTTTTCCACCCGTCCCACTAATTCCATTTCTGGTTAGGAATCTCAGGCAAACGTCCCTCACGTTGATACTAGTAGCTCCTACTTGGGCTAGTCAACCTTGGCACACCACCCTTTTAGAACTCTTGGTGGTTCCACATCTAAAATGACATCTCACACCCTCTCTCCTCACTCAGAGCCATGGAGAAATCAGACATCCAAATCCCAAAGAACTCAACCTAGCGATTTGGCTCCTGAAGTCATAGAGTTTGGTGATTTACAACTACCACCAGACTGTTTGAATATTCTCAGAGGCTAGAAATCCTACTACTAGAGCTTGTGATGCAGCAACGTGGGAACTCTGTCTATTGTAACAATCCTATCAATCCACTTGATGCTTCTGTGCAAAACATTGTTTATTTTTTGCATTTACAACCATGTGGATTAGCTTATACATCCATTTGCTTACATATAGCAGCTGTAGCTGCATACTTACAAAACAGACATCTGTCTCTATTCAGAGTACCAGTGATTAAAGCATTCATGGAGGGTGTTAGAAATGGGGCGCCGATGTCCAAATAGGAATTCTTCTTCCTAAGTCAAAGTAAGGGGGCTACACCCTTTGATGACCCCTGCTCAACCCTGTGGTAACGTAGCACGAGCAGACAGGCCTATCTCAGAGGCAGTGTGTGAAGCGTTTACGACCATACACTATAACGCAGTGAAGACACTACAAAGGGACACCACACAAGTAGCTTGGGAAAATAAGTATCTTTATATAGCCTTAACACAAGGCTCAAAAGCGATCAAGAAACCACAACGCACATAATTACAGCTTCCCTTCAAAAGCAATAGAGGCACTCAAAAAGCTTGTGGAACGAACTTAGTTCGAGGCCGGGGTCCACGCGATGTGGTGAAGCACAATGTACCTGAGATTTAAAGGGGCACGGCATGCAGCCTCACAAGGATGCCGCAGTGATGACAGGTGGACTCGCAGTGGCCACAGCTCCCTGCTGTAGCGGTCCGCAGCGTGCACTCATGATAATCCTGGGACGGGGCTTAAAGGCGGGCACCCAGCGGCACCCGAAGGTGATAAGATCCTCTAAATGGTGACTAGTGCGGGCACTCAGCGGCACAGCTCCTCAGCTGCAGCGGCCCACAATAGCGATGATTCTCGTAGGATGGCAAATGCGGGCTCTCAGCGGCAACAGCTCCTCAGCTGCGGCGGCCCACAATAGCGATCACGATGACTTTGGTAACACAGGCAAATGTGGGCTGTTAGACCTGTCAGCCCTTTGGGTGGTCCCTCCTCATCATTATTTATTTTGTCCCACTTTTGCCTCAAACCCTGTTAGAATTTTTCCTTTTTGGGAACCACCAGACTTTTTAGTGTTGCTGCAGATTCAGGGAGCCATTTTATCTACCCCTGAAACTTCTGTCTGAGGGCCTGGAGCACAAAATGGAGGCCACCTGTGACATCACCAGCACCCACTGGAACCTACTAGCACCTTCCAGAACATTCCAGAACCCTGTGACAGTTGGAGGCGGTTTAGAATGTTGGGAAGCTAAGACAGAGAGTTGGCAGTTGGAGCTGGCAGTTGGCACCTGACTGGTGAAGAGAGAGCAGCAGAAACCTGAAGGAGGAAGGAGTGAGGCAGCAGGGGTGGAAACTTGTGCCGGGAGTGGGGTCTATAAACCCACCCTTGATACTAGTCCCTACTGACTGAGCCCAGCCTGGAGCCCTGTGTGGGAAGAAGCAAGAAAAACCATCTTAAGGACCTGGACAGCAGGAACAGGCCTTAGAATCCAAGAACAGCAAGATCCTGACCTGGATACTGGTTTCCCTGGAGTCCGACGTCGAGAAGCCTGAGACCCGGAGCCCGAGGTGGAGAAGCGGCGCTGACCGGAAAAGCAGATGTCGTACCCGGAGCCGCCAGAGGTCGAGAGAGGGCGCCGACGGAGGTCGTAGAGAGTACCAGAGGTCGAGGAGGAAGTCACCCGAGGTCGAGTGAGCGGCGTCGACGGGGGAGTGAAGTCCGCCCTCCGGAGTCGCCGGAGACCGAGGTGAAGCGTGCCGGAGGTCGGGAGTGGAGATCGCACTCCGGAGTCGCCGGAACCTGAGAGAAGCGTGCCGGAGGTCGGGAGTGGAGGTCGCACTCCGGATTAGCCGGAACCTGAGGAGAGGAGCACCGGAGGTCGGGAGTGAGGGTCGCACTCCGGAGCCGCCGGAAGTCGACATCGAGCCAAGACTGCCCGACGTCATCGAATCGGAGGTCGAGATCGAGCCGAGGCCGCCGACATCGATCCGGAACCGCCTACCGGCGTCGTCAAGAACTGACATTGTGCCGAGGCCGCCGACATCGAACCGGAACCGCCTCACGGCGTCGACACGACTCCAGCGGCGTCGGAGCTTCAGAAAAAGGGCAGTAAGTGGAATAGAGGGCGCCAAAGGCCCTGTGGAATCCTAAGAGACTACTCTAGGGGTTAGAGAGGTGCTGGAACCAGCTGGACTGTGCCAGGGGTGAGCTGAGACTAATTTAGAGGGGTTGTGTAGAGTGAGAGAGCCAGGTCTCTGGTATTCCCCCCCTTGATCTACCTCAGTTTAGGCCTCAGCCTTGTCCAAGCCAGGGAGTAGACACCCTCAAGCCTTCCACATCACCACAAGCTGTGCCTGGGCCAAATCAGCCCATAGTAATCTCAAATGTGATCTGATTCTTTAAGTGTCACTGACAGCTTGTAATTATTTATTGAGGGCACTGTATTTATTGTATTTAACCTATTTATTGCTTCACTGTATTTATTGTTCCACAGTATTTATTGTCGCACAATATTTATTGGTTTGCAGTATTTATTGCCTCAGAATATTTAATTGCCTGTATGTATTGCACTTATATTTATGCCTTCCTTATTTATGATCACCCCTATTTATTGAATCATTAAGACAGTATTTATTTGACCTGCACTATTTAAAAAGCCTTGTATATTGTGATTGTGTTAATATTTATCTAATCAGCAACTAAGAGAAAAAGAAGATAAAGCAAGATATTTTCATAATTTTTACGGTGTAGAGTCGTTTTTGGAACGGATGCACGCATGGTTATTGTATGGGTATGTCGTATGCTTAGCACGGTGCCTGATTCCTGACCACTCGAGCCAAGCTACCACTGTATGTCCTGGAAAGACCCCGTTACCACCAACCCTTTCCGGTGTGGGAGTGGAGAATTTCCAACATGGGCTCTCAGCGGCAACAGCTCCTCAGCTGCGGCGGCCCACAATAGCGATGCTATGACTTTCAGCCTGTGTTCCCCGCAGTAAAACCAGAGGCTCTGGAATTCTCAACAGAGGCCTCACCTGCGGGTAGAATCCCTCTCAAATAAGAATCCAGACGTTTGACTGGTGAAGTCTAATGTCCCTGAGACTTCAGCAGGAGGCAAGCTCAATTCAGGCCCTTGGGTAGTTGCTTCAGCAAGATGGATAAAAGTTTCAAAGTCCTTTCCCTCTCGTTACACGGACAGAGGTACATCTTGACATCCAGAAGTAACACACCGTGTAGGGGTTTTGCACAGATCTTTATACCCCAAAAAGTCACAAATCACTGAACCCAGCCAGAACCAGTTTGGTGTCATCCTGGAGCCCTTTATTTATGATGCTACATCTGTCATCAGACTGCCAGACACAGCCCTGCTCAGATCAAAGGGTCACCCCTCCCCATACTCCAACTGCAGATCTCTCTATTTAATCCAGGTCGGTCTCAGCCTGCCCTGACCCTCCAAAACCAGACAGTCAATACAAATAACAGCAGAGCACAAGGGAAGGCTTAGGCAAGAAAATACCTACTTCCCAAAAGTGGTCGTTTTAAACACAGAATATAGAAATAATTGTCACTAAAAGATGCACTTTAATATTTGGAGCTCAGGCATACTAAATTCAACTTTCCTATCATGTTCCTTTGGTCAATTAGGATTATACCAATTCATACAGTCAATTTACAATAGGGAGCATTTGCGCTGTGGCACTGAATGGCAGTGGCACAGCGCCCAGAGCATCTAACACCGGCACGCACAGAGGAGACGAAAGCAAAAAATGGAAGGGAGACACACGTCAATGGTGCCAGGTCTAACAGAGGGAATACAGAGTAATACCTCCAAGGATTCCACCTGCTCCAGAGTGGAATTTAAACATAGTTCTTACAAGGCTAATGGGTCCAGCTACAATTACTATCATGGAAAGTCGCTTTTCTCATAGCAATAACTTCACTAAGGAGAGTTGGTGAACTCCAGGCATTAATCTTACAAGAGCCTTTGTTTCAACTTCACAAGGATAGACTGGTTCTTGGTACTAATCCTAAATTCTTCCCTTAAGTAATTTCTGCTTTTCATATCAATCAGTCGAGGTACCTGTTTTCTCTCCTTAACCTGATTCTGTAGCAGAACGAGCTCTACATTCACTTGATGTTAGGCGAGCTATTCTTTACCTCATTGAAAGAACCAAAGACTTCAGGAAAACAAATCGACTATTTGTTGCTTTTTCTCCATACTAGTAGGCAGTATGTGATGCTTACACCTTGTAATCCTATTTCTTTTGTAACATTTCCTATCGTCTGATTTACTCGTGATTCATTCTCTGTATAGTGTGTGATGTACAGTGCTCTCACACCCTACATTGATATGAGTAGCACTTTAAAACACATGAAATGCTTGTGAGCTGCTATGGAGAGATGAGGGACACTGTTGGAGGGTGAAAGTGAGGTGATCTGTGGAGAAGGTGGTCATTGGGGTCGAGGGAGGACAGAAGATTTTTGCATTGGGCACCACCAGGGCTAAAGCTGGCCCTGTACGTGGACCCCACTCTTTATTTTTTATCTTACCCAGACTGCTGTGGAAATCTCAAACGTTTGGCAAAAACTTGCATTGCCAACACATTTCTGTGAGGCAAAATTTCTACCATCCAGTGTGTGCACACTTCTGATAACAAGCATTTGCAATGCAATAGGTCTCGCATTTACGCAAGTTTGAGCTTTTGATAGTGCTAATAACAATGCCTTTTATTTTCGTTAACGTTTTCAAAACATAAATAAAAGGCATTGTCATTTACAATATCAATAGCTTAAAGTCGTGCAAAAACGAGACCTATTTGCATTGCAAATGTTTGTTTAAGATTCTTGGCAGAGAATAAGGTACTTTCAAGGTTAGGAAAAGGGTCTCTGTACACTGGTGTTTTACAAAGCTTTTGGCATTAAAGTTTATTGGACCGGAGACATCTTCCATGTGGTTATTTGGTTTGCCTCTATTAGTAAAGATGTAGGCAAGGAAAATGGACTCCCGAGTAGTGCCTGAATTACTTGCATGTAATCTTCAATGATTCGGACCCCAAGTCCTGGGGATGTTCAGGTAGTGAAGACTATATTCTAGTCTACTATGCAGCCTACACAATGCAGTAGACACCGCACGTTTCTTTCAGTAGTGGTACAAAACCGGTTTCTTTCACAGAAGATCACCTTCGTCATTGAAGCATCTGTGGAGGAAGAGTAGGACTAATAAATAATCAAGGTAGGAGTTGAGCACCTGCAGACACTTATAAATATCATTGTAAGCATCCAAGAACGTGCATGCCTACGAACGTTTGACTCCCTACGAACTAAACTCTAATGTGATCTAAATACCTAATGGTGAGACACTTATTTAATTGAATTAATATTCATGATGCTGCAAAGAGAAATATTTTTCAGACATTGAAGAATCCGCCTAAAAAGTATTTGTTCTTTCTGGAATCAACATAAGATGTATAAGGAACTTGAGGAGGTCTAGGACAGAAGTACAAATGTTTTTGTGGCTAAAAACCCTGCAATTCACAAAATCACAGTTAACAACAACAAAATGAAATTTCGGAATATACTAAACCCCTTTTGCAGCTCAGAAAACTCGAACCAAAATGCAAAAAGAGTTTACTGACATTTTGGTTTACCATTATGAAGGGGCATGAAATGGGCCTCCTTTCTCGTATGAACTTCAATGAGATGCATAAATATTTTGGGACAGAAATCGAATTTTGCAAACTAGTGATTAGTTAAAAACTCCTCAAAGGAAGTGATAACCCAGTGGACCTGACTGTCTACCTCCAACCCCCCACGCCACCAGTGTGTTCCAGAATGGTTAAAGCAGCACAATCCCTGTGTTGGAAGCCAATAGTGGGCGGAGGGGTTGAAACTAATTTCCTGGGTATTTCTCATTCGTTAAGCAAGGTATTCTGCGACTCCCTGCGACTGGATATTTTGCAGCAGAACGTATTAGTACATTAGTTGCGCCGTAAACTTACAGGCAAATACCAAGAGTTGGTGTGCAAATTTAAGTCGGGCCACTAGTTTTTAAGCCTAATTATGCATTGGCCATCAGAATGTTATTGTTGAAGCGGTGTCTGTTTGGTATTTGGGTCTGGTAGTTGATCACGTGTTAAAAATAATTAGTTCGCTTCTGAAAGTTTACAGCAAAACCTCAGCTTAATACATTGTATCTGCTACACCCCTCTCCGTACCCATGCAAGCATTTGCTATGTACAACATAAAATATATGAATATCACCTCTTGATTTTTTTTTTTAAGTGCGGTATTATTGTTCATTATTTTGGGTTTCATTATTTTTATTCCAAAGTGGGACGCATGTCGCTCAGGATCGTCATTTATTAATGGCTGGAAATTACACCATTTAATTGCTAATAAGTATTATTAAAATATCAAAGTGCATGTCTATCTGCTGTTATTTTATAACATGTCAGTCCTTCAAATCTCATCAGGGATGTAGGGCTATCACGGGTAAAGGGGTCTTTCCTTTTACAGAATCCATTTCTAATCCACAGGTGAGCACTGGTCCCACCATATATGGAGGAATACAAGAAGGCACCCAACGTACTTTGCACTCCCATTTCTGCAACATAAGTTCAAAGGCTATTTTCTTGTCTTGCTGATATTACACTTTAAAAGTAAAAACATATTTGCTTGGGATTTAGCAAAAAAATCACATGCAGCTGCACTTAAAGAAATGAAATGTATATGTTTTACATCAAGGAGAATGCAAGGTGCGAGAAGATGAAGTAAACATTAAACGGCACAAATATCTTTTTGAAAAGTAAGGAATGAGCATACTGAGTGGTTTCATGAATATTGTCACTATCAGCAGAAAAAGGGGTACGCACCATGCCTTAGCTTCAGCAGCAGTCAAAAAGATGGTTTTGTGATTGCACCAGAGTTCATTTTCTCTGATATAGCGCCTGGCAAGTGCAGCATGCTCAACTTCCAAGAGCCCATGCACTCCTGGCTGTTGCGAGCCAAAGTTATTCCCGCCGTTTGCAGCTGGGTTGGTAACTTCTCCCCTTACGGCCGAAACCTAAAACATGTCTTTCCCCACAGGGGGCCCAGCATAGTTACAAAGGAAGTGCTAAAAACAGGATACAGTACAACCGAGAAACAATAAGACGCAAAGAAGGGAAAGGGTATTGTTGTGTTGGCACGTTTGGTATCAAGGGTTCAGTCTCGGCGCTAAATTTGCATTCGCTTCTGACAAGGTATTGTTAGTCAATTAGGCTTCGCCTTTAAGGAGAATACACCTAGGTAAGTTACACATTGTGAGTGATTAGCACTTCGGGGAACATATTCAGGATCGAGAGCGCTTTCTTTCAGCACAGGTCAGATCTGTTTTTAGCAACATTTAGTTCCCGTAGTCTGTCAGCTGACTATTTTTTTCATCCGTGCATCCCAAGTTAGCAGTAAAGCGCTTTGCAATCATGTTGGGCGTGTGTTAAAAATACGGGCTTTCTCAATAAAAAAAAAACAGCCCTGCAGCGCGCTTCTCTGCCTGCTCTGCTGGGTGGCTGCCTGGGTCCTGGTATACACCTTCCTCTTCGTGCGCAGGAGCGTGTGTATGGCGGCTGCTGGACGCATGCATGACATAGCCCTCTGGACAGGTCAGGCAAAATAAAGTGCGAGACTCAGCCAGCCAATCCCAAGAGAAAACAAGCACTTATAAATGCAATAGGACTCGTATTATGAGAGACCTATTGCATTATAAACAAAAGTGCATGTGGCGAAGAACATACGAACGGGAATGGGGGGGAGGGTGGTGGTGGGTAGAGAAGTTAAAAACTGCAGGAGGGAAGGGGGAGGCAGGGGAACAAAAGAGTTTTTAAAGTAAAGGGGCTGATAGTCATGGAAGGAGAAAAATGACGACATGGCTGTCAGGAGGAGGGACTAACAAGCTGAAAACCAATGAGAATGCAGGATTTATAATTTAAGCCAATGAAAAAGATGCTCGGAAAGTGGGCGGAGCTTCTCCCCATTATTCTGTATACTAAAAACGGTACCCCATTGCTTGGCTGGGCCGGCCCAAGATAGGAACAGAATAAACCTATGTCCATCTGGTCTTTTTATCAGAAGTGTGTGACTGCTGGGTGGTATGCATGTTATGGTTTGCTTTTACCTTTTTTGACAGCATGCTTTGTGCATTATATACAACAAAAAAAAATTCTGATTGCATGAGAATCTCTTCTTGCATCCATACATTGATTCTTAAATGTAAAATACTTTTGATGCTCGCCCAGAAACATTTTCTTAATTGCTGGAAAGGCCGTTTGATGCCCTCCCCGCTATTGGGTCATGAACTGGAATAAAGTTAACTAGAACAGGTACTGATAATGTCTTGTAGGGAAGGACCTCTTAGTTTGCAATATGTGGGAGCTGCGTTCCTTGAAGTTAGAATCTTCATGTGTAGTAAAATATAGTAGTTTAAAAAATCATTGGATTACTGGAATTTGAGCAGGTGTTTCAGTGGTCCATTTTACTCATTTAACCTCGGAGGTTTTAAGAATGAAAGGTCATTGGCTTGCAGATTTCATTATAAAAAATGAGTTTCCTCTTTCCTTTTTTATTTTTACCATGTTCATTATTCGAGGTTTAAGTAGTCCTTACTGTGCCTGTTGTGTTAGATTAATCGTTAATTCTTTACTCCCAGTCATGTTGAATGAGCTTTATTTTCAAAATATCGACACCTGTGTGTTACCTCTGCCCAGCGAATGGTAGAATCAGTACCCTATTTGTGAGCAGTCACGTGTTTTTCAGAATCATTTCTCGAGAATTTCAGGTGGAATATGCCCCATATAGTCTGGGACTTCAGTAGAGGTTCCCCACGCAGCCATACCATTCCCTACCCAGTGGACACCTGGCAACAGAATGGAAATTAAGCTGAAACTAGCCCTGCCAGTGCATCCAGCTCCAGGCAAGGGCACTCAGGAGCTCTGGTTAGTAGTGGGGCCTAGGTTTGCAGGACAGTGGATCGGAATGGGGGCACGTCTCAGAGGCTGCTAAGGCAGAACACAAGAGCAATGCGTCACTGAATACGAAGGTAGTTTGTTTTCAGATTTCAGTCAATACATGCTGCAGCACCTACAAGCAGTGCAGCAATTCAAGATGGATCTGCTTACAAGGGGCATTGATGCCTCACTATGATATTCATAAGCTGAGAGTGATGCATTTGTTTTTGCAAATAGAGGATGGTAGGAGTTCCTGGAACTGCTGATAGCGAGACAGTGGGAATTATTCCGGGACCTCTTTGACTCTTGATTTTATGTCTGTTAGCCAATAGCTCTTATTTTCCTAAAATTGTATGTTAATTGTGTACGTACTTTTAGGAAACTCTAGTCAGCCCTCTTCATACACTGGTTTCTCGTGTCATTTATAGTTTTCTTTGGTCCACTACAGCATAGGGCAGTCGGTTAGCTCACCTCAGTCATTGGGTAACTTCACTCTGAATGACAGCATTCTGCACCTGGTGGCCGTGACTACCATGACGATGTGCTTATTGAGAATATTTTAGCTGCAACCTATTTTTTATTTATTTTTATTTAAATTGTGCAGGTCCAGCATATTTTCCTACCATGTTCAACAAAACCTACATAGACGAAGCAAAAACAAAAAATACTGGCAGCCAATGGCCGACGTATTTGTTTTGCTAATGCTTGTTTCATTATTTAACCCACGGGAATCCTAGATTGCCGTGGATCTTTATGATGATCTGTCTTTATTTTTACGTTTGAGATGGGTTAGAAGTTTAGTACCGATTCCATCTTAGATTACCGGAGTACAATTGTGGTGGGGGTCATGTTTGAAATACTTTATAGATTAACCCTCTTTCTGTCTGTCCTCACTTTTGCAATGCCTCCATGTGTCGAAGGCCTCCGACTGGATTTGATGACTAGGCAAAATTGGTTAATATGTATTGAGACGTATTCCTGGGGTAGAGTTGTATATTTGTTGGTTTGTTTTAGGTGTTTAGTATTTTTACTAGGTGCCTTCATATGGCTGCTGTCTGTTTTTTTTAATTTATTTTTTAATAAAAACATGAATCCATAAAATGAACCATTACACTCTTGTTTTAAAACTCAGTGTGCAAATCCTCTGCGTTTGTGATGTTAGAAAGTCTTGCATTCTATTTTAGGAGTGACATCTTACTTACTCTAGAGCCTCTGACAAATGCAGATAATCGTGATTTTATTTTTGCTTAAATGGTTACTGTATGCTGCTTCCTATTTAAAACTTAGTGTAATGCCCCATAAAAATTGGGTCCATGATAATTAGGGAAATGTCAGATTGAAAAATTGAAGCTTCTATCTTGCATACACGCAGATCCAATATAATACCGATAAGATCTTTCATTATTCCCAGTCACTCAGTAGAAGACCTTTATGTTGGTTTTTTAAGTATTCAAAGTGAAAGGGTTGGACTGCCTTTAAAAGAGAATAAAACTTTGTTGTTCTCTGAGACCTGTTCTCTCCAAAAATCATAGACTAGGTATGCCGAAATGTAATTCTAAATCCCTTGAGTAAGTTCTTCATATGTTGCCCAATACTTTGTGGGTGTTATCTGCAAAGTCTTAGAAGTAGCCTCCTTTGACATTAAAAACCTGACAGTTGGGATGTTACGCGCAATATCTTATCAGGTCTAGTCTTTAACTTAGTTTGTACTCTCGTTGGTAAAATAGCCTAATTACGGTGGAATTGGGAGATATTTAGAAACCTAATATGACTCATTCAATGTAAACCCAGTCAAATTAATGAGGTAATTGGGCATTACTGTTGCTGGATATTCGAATAATTTGACTCTTGGTGCTTCAGAGGGAGTCACTTTGTCTTTCTCAGGAATAAGACAGTGAAATGAATATTTTGAGTAGAAACTGTGTATAAAGGCTGCAGTCATGATTTGCAGAATATAGTTTGTCAATGCCAGGACACATGTAGGTAAGTTAGTGTCTTCATACAGATGTCAAGCGATTGTAGTGTTGATTTGTCATCTGAGATGCAACTCACATGGCTATTTAGTATTGAGTCCAAAATGAGCTTCTTTAATCATCCGTGAAAAGGAGAAAGCCATCTTGATTAAACAATGGAGACATGGTAATCGTGTAGTGCCGTCAGGTTAAGGAAATTAGCAACCTGTAGAAAATGTATCTATTTTTGTATCTTGGAGTCCCTTGTTTTGGAGATTTTCTTTCTGGATCTTGGCACGTCTTGCTTCCGGATGGCTTCTTGGCGTGGTAGATCAGTTTTGAGGATTGACTTTAAAATGCTTTTAGAACTAAGTGTCTGCGGATTATTGTTCGGGTAACATACTTGCTCTTGTTAAACCTCTTTTAATCTAATGAAATATGTGCATTTCTTTAAGATTCAAACAGTTGTTTCCTGGAAAGATGGTGAAGTGAACTGTATATAGAAGATGGAGAATTGTTGTTATTGTGAGGCAGACTGCATAAAGTATACCTGTATTGTCGGTTAGAGTATCCACAGAGGGCATTAGCGAAGGTGAGTAAGTTGTTTCTTACATCTTTATTTCTCCCATTGAAAGTACTATTTGGAAATTGATGCTGAAATGGCAGTGGTTGATGTTTTAATTTAGCCAATTAGAAGGGATCAATGTTGTGGTAATTAAATGCTATCACCTTTAAAGGTGCCCTGAAAGAGCCGCTGGAAATACTGAAATTATATTTTTTATTATTTTAGCAAATTTTTATAGTTTGTATTTTATACATTGAAGTCTAACACACAATTTACTTCTGCATTTTAAATTACTATTGCATGCACTAAAATATATATTGGAAGTGACGGAATATATGAATTCCAAAAGATGAATAAATCACTTAGAAGTACACCGGAAATTAGTTTAGCAATTTGTGACCATTCTAGTTAGTACCTAGTTGTGCAAGGAATAATTAGAAAAGGATAGATTTCTGAAAATGCAGTCTCATTTTGCTTTTGGAGACTAGATTGAGCTCCTTCACACCTCCCCCCTTCAAATTATCATATTATAAAGTAAATGTGCTGCTTTATGTGATGGAGATGCTTTGTGGAAACTTTGCTTTCACTTCTGAAAAACGAAAGTGTAGATTTATTCGTGCCATGTACTATACATCTGACAAGGGAGTCATTTGTGTCATTTTCTTCATTTTGTAAGAAAAAGACGAGATTATATTGGACATGTCTCAATGAGCGGCACAATATAGGAAAATTGTATTGTAATTGCATTTATGTAGCGCTTACTACCCCAGACGAGTCGACAAAGCTCTTTTTCGGCGAGTAGCTCGCTACTCTGGAACCCATACAGTGTTAGTGGTGAAGTACTATAGTGAAATATGAAAGTAATTTGAGTGGTGGATATGTCAGTTATTTGGATTGAGAAGGATAGCAAAGGGGTAGAAGAGGTCAAAGGGCTTGCATTTTTACAGTGTTTGCTACGCCTGATGAGGTCTTGAAGTGCTTTTTCGGCGAGTAGCACTCTACTACGGAACCCATAAAGGATCAGTTGTGAATTAGTATAGTGAAATATGAAATATTTTGAGTATGGCCATGTTGGTCTGTTATTTGGATTAAAAAGGATAGTGGAGGGATAGAAGGGAAGGATTTAGAATAATTTTTTTGTTTGTTGGTTTGTTCTGGAGCTCATAGCAGTAGCAGGAGGCTTGAGATGAGTAAAAGGAGATGGAGGGGATAAGTAAAAGGGAGGTGGAGGGTGAAGAGCTAGATGAAGGGTTTAGAAAGGCTTGTTTTGGGGGATCGGAATAGTAAAAAGAAGTATGAGATGATGCTAGGAGGGGTGGAATATGGAAGAGTCTCGAAAGGGTTATTTTGGGGGTCATAGTAGTGGTATGGGGTTTGGGTTGAATGAGAGTGGAGTTAATAGATGTATTGATAGAGGTATAAGGTGACAAATAGGGTAGTGCATTGGAAAGAGAAGTAGAAAGAGGTTTGAGAAGAGTCTGAGTTGATGTAGAGGACATATTAAGAGCGGTATAGTGGGAAAGATAGGGTAGTGCATTGGATATGCTGAATTAGAGGAAAAGTAATAAATAATTAGATACAAGAGTAGTAGTAGTCCACTTTATTTGGTAGCCAAGTACCATCAAAGTATACACACAAAAAGTTGCAATAAATACATTAAAATGCATTTTAAAATATGTTTCAGCGCAGTTCATTTAAAAAAAAAAAAAATAAGAAAAAATGGATTCTATTCAAAATTCCTACCCTACCATTATTACTGGCGTGCAAAACAAAAGCAAAGCTATGTGCAATTCAAGCAAACACTTAAAACACATGCATTCCGCTTTGTGTATAAAATACATTATTAATATCAAACAGTGGTTAAAAGGAGATTCAGTCTAGGCACTAGGAGTCAAATTCAGTAGCTTGCTACGTTTGTGCCAGACTGCCTGTTAAAATTTGCTCACTGCAATGACCGTAACGGGAGTAGTGTCACTTTTTAAAATTCTAAAAGACACTAAATATTCAACTTAGGTTGCGACATAAAGGCATAATCCATTTCTGCCGTGGGCCAAGATAGTTGGGACCAAAAAATGTGTACCTCGTCTTCCAAGCCACACGCTGGACAAATACTGGGGCTTGGGATCTTGAGCCATTTGTTAGTTAAGGATCTCATTGGTAAGGTGTCAGGTTGGAAGCGCATATAAAGGCTTTTACCTAAAGAAGAGGAAACAAAATCTGAAAATTCCTCAAAGCGAGAAAAGAGTTTGATATCTAGGAATCTATTCATCAATGTGTCTACTAGCTGGTTATTTGAATAACTATCTTGGGTATAGGCCCAGTAGCTTGATTTCATTATGTTAAGATTGATTTTGCACATTTTTTCCGGGTTAGTCCATAATCTTATCAATCTCAACTTATTTGTCCAGTCAGAAACGTGTTTAACCCAGTGTATCGACTTGGCACCTCTAATAGAGAGCACTTCAACGAGACCATCTCTGAATTCCCTTAGCTCAGGGGTGACCCATAGTCAAACCCAGAAGACAAGTTGTCTAAGAGTGGTCAGGTCTGCAATTCTTTTGAGTCCTTAGTCAAAGAACAGGGTAATTAGCGGTGTGCTGCTAGGAACAGAGACCAACCGTCTTACAAATCTATATTCTGCAACAGTAAGTAAGGAGACATCAGAGCAGCGCCTTGACGTGGTAAACTTCTAAGGCCTGCGTAACTGCACAAGAGCTTTTTTGTCTATGCAACCTGCTAAAAGCATTTGCTCTATGCTCAAGTAATAACGTGCTTTTCCTAAGCTGGTCTTTTCACTTCAAGCTCTTGTTGTGGGGATTCTGCTCATACACAGAACTCTGCACAGGAAACCAGGACCTCAGTGAATTGTGGTGTACCAAAAAACTCACCTCCATACCCAGAACCACTATCCGACTAGCATCAGTGTCTCATTCGTTCTCCGTATCACCTCAAAGCTACCAATGATTAGACAACCCAGAACATGCGACTTAGAGTACTCTCAGGAATGGTGGCAATCAAACACCTTTTCGTTATTATTCTAATATCAGTCCATAACAAGAGTAATCAGAGACATGGAAAAGTTTAAAATGTTTATTTTCAACTACATGCTCTAACGTGCAGTACTTTGGCTAATACAAGCAGGCAATTTATTAAAAATAAAACCATCAGCATTGTTACAATACCATAAAATATGAAGGGAGAAATCCTATTACAAATGATAGTGGAAAACAAGTCCTATAATACTTTGTGAACCACCCTCCCTTCGCTAGTAAACTAGTTTTATAAACTAATAGAAGGTCTCTAGGCTTGAATGGGGAACCCCATACCTCAAAGATCAGCTTAGGTGAATCACATCCCAGGATCAGCTCTGCTCTGTGTCTGGAAAGGTTTTCTCCAAGTGTCTGAATCATGCATGCAAATGCAATATTAAAGGCACCTGAATTTCTGATATTTGCAGCTGTGTGTGTGTTGTCTAGAGCGTGGGCCGATCAACCTGAATTAAACAGCATACATTATTTGACCTTGACGGCTTCTGCACACAGTGTTCAGACTAAGGTCGTGGTGCACGTCTAGGGATGTGAACAACCAACCGTTCTCATGTGAATAAAAAGCAAGCAAGCCGTTTTACTTGTAATAACAGCTACCTGCAGTCTTGTGTGCAAAATCAGCAAAGTGGCAAGATGGCGTTTTACATCTAAAGCGCTTATGCTAATATAGCAATGTGTGCACATAGAACCCCGTCTTCACTACACTGTTACCTTAACTCCTAAGTAATCAAAACTCCTCACTGTCTCCAGTGTATCCCCCCCACCACATGTGATTGAATTTTTGACTACTCCCTTCCCAAAGCCCATAAACCTGGTTTTATTAAAATTGAGCTCCAGACGCCTTGACTCACAGAAATCTATGAATTTATTAACAAGGAGCTGGAGTCCCTTTGGGGTCTTTGAGATGAGAAGGGAGTCGTCGGCAAATAAAATAATCAGTACCTTGCTGCCGTTCTGTGTAGGGGAATCATTCCTGCAATCCTTCAGAATATAAGCCACTTCATTTATATAGAGGGTAAAGAGTGTAGGAGCAAGGACACACCCCTTATGTACGCCCCGCTGAATAGGGATGCGTTTGGTTAACTTTCCCGCATGCCCACACCGTACCTGAGCAAAGTTTACAGCTGGGAGATGGCCATTAAATAAATGGGGTAACCCAATTAATAGTCCATGGACCTGGGTATAAGATTCAGCAAAGAAAATAATGGTCCTAGGCCAATATTTACCAAGACTTAAATTAATTACTAATATTCTCAGGGGTGGCTACTATTGTCAGCTCACTCCGAAGAGCAACTAATACAAGAAACAAATGTGCACCAAACAATCATTTCAAAAATGGTTTCTAAAAAAAAAAACGTGTGTGTGTGTGTGTGTGTGTGTGTGTGTGTGTGTGTGTGTGTGTGTGTGTGTGTATGTATGTATATATTACCTACTGGCGGTCGCCAGTAGGTAGTTATAGTTAGGACCCTGTTTCCATAGGAAAACCGCAACATTCTATTTGGAATAACTTTGGCGCCGGTCGACGAA